>NC_053169.1:29503700-29716200 GCF_016835505.1 Polypterus senegalus | reverse complement strand
CTGGGGACTTGCGTTGGATTCAAAGTCAAATCGCTGTCTGCCTGGATGTATGCAGTGTGCACATTTTTGCCCTGTCCCTCAATATTACTCTGGTACTTTAGTTTTCTCCTACATCCCAAAAGCATACATCCTAGGTTGAGTTGTCATTGGGGGCAATGGTGGGGTTGTGGTTAGCTCTGTAGCTTCACAGCTTTAGGGATGTGTGTTTGATTGCCAGCCAGGTCAAAGTCAGGAGCTTGAATGTTTTCCTTATATCTATATGAGTTTTCTCTGAAATTCCCATATATCTCCAAGATTTATTTGATTTGTGAAAATCATGTATACAGTATATACTTGTGTCTGTGTGTGTATACTCATGTACACAGCTATATATATGCTTTAAAGGAAAGTGTGTGTGATGCCAATAAAGCAAAATGCAATTAAAAATGGAATACTGAAAGTGAGATTGGTCATGGTTGGATAAAAATCATAATTCCATTACATCAGTGGATTAATTGGGTAGTTTGGGGAAAGGAGTTGAAGAGTTAATGATCCGATTATCTCTAGTTTGCTGCTAAGTCGGTGACTGCTTCCACCTTGCACA
The DNA here is from genome assembly GCF_016835505.1 of Polypterus senegalus. Classification (NCBI taxonomy): domain Eukaryota; kingdom Metazoa; phylum Chordata; class Cladistia; order Polypteriformes; family Polypteridae; genus Polypterus; species Polypterus senegalus. The sequence goes on along the minus strand of NC_053169.1, from coordinate 29,715,617 downwards.
GTTAGCTTGTTTAATAAAGAGGATTTGCGCAATGAAAAACCTGTAGCTGTGGTCCTTACCCCGAATGCCTTCTTTGCCAGTATTCTTCATTTCTGTGCTCTTATCTGATGCCAGCATGACAGCATGCCATGAAGTACAGACGTGCAGGGCATGTCCTAAATGTGTCATCTCCAGCAGATAGGCCATATTTTTGGAAATAAAAAGACTCCAAAGAAAGAGGCACATCTTTGTCTTTGGCAGTTTGTGAGGACGTATCACTGCCTGCTATTAGTCTCATTTGAACCCTTGCAGGGGGTTTTCACATGCACACAATATTTGCAGATCTTTGTTAGCATTGCAGTTGTTACAATTGAATATATAAATGGAGTATTACTGTAAATAACATACATGATGAAATCAGAGGGAATTCATCTGCTAATTCCTACAGCAAACATGTATGCCTTTAATGCAGTCGAGTCCACCTGCTGTTAACTTCTAAAACACTCTGTTGTGCAAATGGCAGTCCAAGGTGTTAGAAGAAATAACATTTGATAGAGTGAGCATACACATCTGTAGCACCAGGAAACCCAAATATCAAGGCTAAGGTTAATTATTGACACATATCTGATTCGGCGATAGATATGACTATTCAGAAAAAGAAAGAAACTGAAGGGCACAGGAGAGAAAGTTTTACTTTGACCTAAAAGAAGAAGAATATTTCAACAAGCTTATTGTAAACTTACGTACTAACATGCATTTCTGAACTAAAGTGATTTTGAAACCCTTTAAAAGAATTGCCCCCTGTTTAGTGAGTGGGATGTGGTAATTCCAAAACTGCCCGCAGAGAAATCGGCGTTGGCTGGAACTCACATTCTTGCAGCAGAGCTGATTTTTGATGTTTATTTGCCTCGCCTTTTGTTTAATTCCAGTAATCTTCCTTATTTAGCAGTCCTCCAGACGTGCTGGAGGAGCACTTTACGCTCGGAGGATGATGACATCCTTATTAGCAGATTTTCCTCTTTACCAGGCACCAATATTCTGTTTTAAGAGCAGACATACAGTACAGCAGATGGGGGACCTCTGAATAATTAAATGCAGCGCCAACAGCTCATAAAAAAGACTTAGTGGGACAAGCATGTGCAAATGATATGCCCCAGAATACATTTGTTATTTGTATACAACCAGTATTGTTTGTCCTGCACTTAGTTGCCATGTTCATTCTCAAAGCCGAAAGCTCAGAGCCTCCAAAGTTTGCTGAGATATATTAAAGAAGGAGGTTATATTCATCTGTACCTAAATTAATTTCTAACATAACATTCGCAAGTTCACTTAGTATATTTCAGGGTCATTAGAGGTTGAGGCCTATCCCACCAGTCATGAATGGGCCACCACCGCTCACCAACACAAAGACAGGGCTAATTCAAGATGGCCAACCTACCCAACAAACATGTCTTTGGGATGCTGCCGTACAAGAATGAAATCCCAGGCGGGTATGGGGAGATGTATCCAGCAGGTGGCGCATGCTCCCTGGGAATGGGTGGTTTTAGAATTGTACTCATAATTGAGTCACTAGGGTATATCTCTCTGAGTAGCAGCAGTGGTCTTTGATGAGCATACGACCATCTTCAGAGGAGACAAAAGCCTTTCTTATGGACAGATGGAGGACATTTCCTGATGTTTGGACTCCTCTGAAGACGGACATGTGTTCGTTGAAAACCCCACTGAAACATCTGAATACAACTCTATCATCTTCTGAGCTTCCCCAGTTGTTTTCTTATAGGAGGAAATGCAGCATTTAAAATCAAGTTAAATATATCCCTTTTTTTTTGCACCATAATGCCCTTGTCTTAATATCTCCGTCATAATTACTAAGAAGGATATATTTTGTCTCAAATATGGCCACAATTGTAAGACATTCACAGGGAGCATGTGCCCTCTGCTGGATACAGAAAAGTACAGAAACAGGACTTGAACCCTGGACACTTCAAGTTATGGGTGGGGCACATTCCATTATAGTTAAATGACATAACTGCTAGAAGTTAACATCAAATTTGTACCAAAAATAGGCTTTTTGTCATTTTTGTTTGTGAAAAAGGATAACTTGAATAATAATAATAATGATATAAGAAGAAAGACCACAGAGAAGATCTTGTAAGTAACAGCAATCCCAAATTAGTCTGAAACACAGCACCGTGCCTACTGCCTTCATGATGCCCTCATGTCGAATTGAAATGCCCACCATATTCAAGTACTGTAAAAAACTCCCAAAATGTAGTTTGTCCAAATGACTTGAAGTAACCCAAAAGGCAGGCAATGAAACTGCGCCATACCCCACCGCCACCATGTCCCTCTATGTCTCAGCTTTATCGGCATCACTGAATTCCTAAAGAGCCCTCTTGGAAGACATTAATCTTCCTTCTGGTGAACTCGTACTATGCAGACAGAGATAACAAAGTCCATGATTTGTAAACAGAGTGCCTCCTTCTTCGTTACTTCATGGCTTGCCTAATTCCTAAAGACATGCATTCCAGGCAGTGGCCGCCCCCTTTCAGCGGGAGACACACTGAAATGTCTGTGGTCAACATGGCATTTTTTTTAATACAATATATTATCTATGTACTGAATGCACCGCATAAACAGGCTGGCATCAGCACAGTTACAAACATTGGGCAAGTACTGTAACTGCTGTACCAGCTCTTCTGTAACTTTCAGACAAATGTCAAAAAAGAAAATACTTCTTAGGCACGAGTGTGTATGTTTTACAATGTTTTAAACTATGGCGCTTATTATCTTAACAATACCCTATGAAATGAATTGAAAGATGCCACTTCTGAGGTTATCAAAACGATTTTAAAAAATAAAAGTAGTACTTTGTTTAATGCATGTTTGTCATGTGGCATTATATGCGCATTCATCCATTCATTCATTTTATTCTAAGCACTTAACCCATTTTAGCGTCACAGAAATCAAATGGGTGCAAGGCAGGGAGCAACAAGGCACACTAACTTACACCAAGACAATTTAAAGCCCCCAAACACCTAACATACGCAGAGTGGACCCTCAGTTTGTAATCAGGAAGACTGGCCTAGTGGAAGGGCAATGGCCTTTAAACCATAAAATTACCAGCTCAGCTTCCAACTCTGACTCACAGTGTAGCCTTGAGCAAGTTCACTTAAGCTACTAGCGTTGAAATTGCATAAAATTACAGATAAACAATTTTAATTCATCCTCATCTAGTTTGACACCCTGGGCAAAAGGTTCTGGAACGTGTACAGTAAAAATAAAAATAATGTGTGAAAGCAAAAGGCACACAAGGTACAAACTGATAAGAGGAAAAAAGGGTAATAATATAGTCTCATAAACAAACGTGCCAGTTCTCTTAGAGCACACTAACCTGTCATTAAGATAATTTGCACATTCTCATAGTTTATATTGTAAAAAGGTTTAAATACCTTTTATTTCTGTTTCAATTAATTTAAGTTAGCATATACAGTATATCAGATAGATAGCTAGACAGATATGAAAGGTACTATATGCAATAGATAGATAGATAGATAGAAGATAGATAGATGAGGTACTATATGATAGATAGATAGATAGATAGATAGATAGATAGATAGATAGATAGATAGATAGATAGATAGATGAGGTACTATATGATAGATAGATAGATAGATAGATAGATAGATAGATAGATAGATGAGGTACTATATGATAGATAGATAGATAGATAGATAGATAGATAGATAGATAGATAGATAGATAGATAGATAAGGTACTATATGATAGATAGATAGATAGATAGATAGATAGATAGATAGATAGATAGATAGATAGATAAGGTACTATATGATAAATAGATAGATAGATAGATAGATAGATAGATAGATAGATAGATAGATAGATAGATAGATAGATAGATAGATAGATAGATATGCTTCCTTTTCCATCTGAGATGATGCCCCTGACTGTAGGCTTTGCCACACACTTCCAGGCTTTAAGCCCCTGAAGTTGTCCATGCTGTTAAACTGATATGGTGTTTTGAGTTGCCACTCCCACACATGCATTAGTTGAACCTTATAATCACCTTGAGCTTTAAGCAATCGCAGTCCTAACACTCCACTACAACACAGTCTATAGTACAGTCTAGTATATAGAGCCATAGCCTACCTCCTGCAGCTTTGGGCACGGCCTTGGATGGATGTGGTGCCAGTCAGCACTCACTCACATAACAACAACCTCTAATCCACTTAATTCCATTCAAGATGTGGATTTAGGGGGCTGTCTTGGCAGAACTGGGTATAAGGCAGTCCTGAATCAAGCACAGTTAGTAACAAATAGACATACTGCCCCAGTCTAAAGTGTCATGGTGCTTCAGAAGTTTTATTAATCCCAAATAAAGCCTTTGTTAAGGTCTTGTTACATGACACTAACATGTTGGCAGTGCATTTTAACACCAACTTGAATGAGAAATGAGAGGAAAACCCAGGCAGAGACCACAAAGATAATAACAGGGCATGTAATGAAAACCATAGATAGATAGATAGATAGATAGATAGATAGATAGATAGATAGATAGATAGATAGATAGATAGATAGATAATACTTTATTTGTCCCCGAGGGGAAACTAAAATCAGAATGACTCTACATCTAATTAACAACAACAACATTTATTTATATAGCACATTTTCATACAAACAGTATCTCGAAGTGCTTTACATAATAAAGAATAGAAAAATAAAAGACACAATAAGAAAACAAAATAAATCAACATTAATTAACATCGAATAAGAGTAAGGTTCAATGGCCAGGGGGGACAGAAAAAACAAAAAAAACTCCAGACGGCTGGAGAAAAAATAAAATCTGTAGGGATTCCAGACCATGAGACCGCCCAGTCCCCTCTGGGCATTCTACCTAACATAAATGAAACAGTCCTCTTTGGATTTAGGGTTCTCACGGAAGGACTTGATGATGATGTTCACGTAGAGTTCTGCCTTTTAATCCATCCATCATTGTTAGAGCATCATGAAGCTTTGAGTAGGTGGAGGTGGCGCAGGCCACCACTAGAAAGAAACCTGAAAAAGAAATTAAGTGGCTCTGACACTGCTATGTTATGCACAAGTTGACCAACTGTTTATCCTCCATCTTCTACAAATGTGTTAGATAAAAAGCAACATCTCACTACCATTTGTAAAGTAGTTATGTCCCAGGAGGCTCTCCATGTAATGGCACATGATCTCCTCTGAATGTCAAGGATGAGCCCCATGACAAACTTGAAATTCTTGTTGACCAAAACAGTCTCACCACTAATATACGTATAGTTCCATTTACTGCAGTGTTAGGCTACATAGGAGTTGCAGTTTATCTAAGGCAGTAACCTGTTAATCACATAGGAGAATGATGATGTGTTACCTGTTGATTAGCACTTACAAGTAAGAATTTCACTGAGCTCTGTACACAGACAGACGCTATATAACTGACCCTACACTGGACAGCAGCTCATCACAGAATACATTGAGAAACTACAGTTACACCACAACTAGTTTCATAGATTATAGGGACAGTCCTTTACCTTCAAAGACTAAGCTGCGCAGTTTTCTACTGGTTTAGTGGGATGGAAGGTCAATCTGACACAAATATTTCTGATAGCTGCAAAAACAGAGTATAACTCAGTGACGGCCAGTTCAGCTTTCCATGCTGTGTCATACTGGGCCAGTAACATCACTTAAAGAGAGGCACCAGCTGAATAAAGAAGGTAACCTCCATTTTGGATTGGAGTCTTGACCCATTAGAGGTAGTAGTAAAGGAGGGAAAGAAGACAAAACTGATGACTGGTGATGGGCAGTTGGCGATCCTCTCTCTGATATACTAGAATTAGGTGAGATCAACCAACAAATTATTCAGCAGAAGTGTATCAAAAAACATTACTGGGGCTCCTTCATACTGACGATAACACACCTTTATAGTGCTTCACTGTGACTGCTCTCTTATCTTTAGCCAGATTTCTTTTTTATAATTCATGTGTCTATCTATCTATCTGTCTATCTATCTATCTATCATCTCCAAATGGGTTCAATGAACTATAATTCAATTTGTAAAGAGCCTTGGGATGTTTGCTGTACAAGCAACTTCATAAACCTGGACATTTGATTTTACATCCACATAAAGTGTGTGAGTGCATGTGTGTATACAGTGCATTCCTGAACACAAAATTGTCAACTCTTGTTGATCAGCCCACCCACAGGATAGACAACTGAACCGTTCAGCCTGTGGAGGTAAAAGGGCATCCCAGTAATCCTTGAAGCTAACTGTGGTGTTACTGGACATCTTAATCCTATTGGACCCCTTCTTAGAGTGTGTTTCCATATTCTTTAAAGCACAGGCCGTATCTGAAATCTGAAGGACTTCTCTAGGACACATTTATATGACTAAAACTAGCCAATTACACAAGTAGCAAGGTCATTACGTGACTGCCTTTAAACACAATTTAAACACGCTGGATATCTGATAGCCAGTCCTGTGCCTAAAACTGTAACAGTCTTGCAAGCATAAAAAAAAACATCTAGTCAAGACAATGGTGTTATGATGACTCTAACTCATTGCTGTATGTAGAATGCTGGGAGGCTTACTCAGAATTAAAGGGCTATCGCTGCTCATATTTTAAACAGAGAATGTTTTTTCCCTCTAATTTTGCCTGACTGCCATTGTCTCGCCAGACTAAGATGCCTTTGTGTCTCCTTTCAGCTCTTCAGTCCATGGAGGTCTGGTAATTTCTCCTTTGTGATTTATTCAACATACACAGTGCACAAAATAACATGTATCATGTGTTGAGCCACAGAATGTGTCAGGGGATTGTTGTGAAAATTTCAGCAGCCGGGAGATGGTTAACAAGAACAGAGGCCTGATCAGACATCTCAAGGGGCAATCAAGCCAAAAATGAAAGAGGCAAAGACAAAACTGTAAATTGGAAGTCAAAGCCAAAAAACAAAGCCCAGCACTAGGTGCCACCTCAAGCTGGATGTTGATTTGATTTCCTTTTGGAGGATTGGCAGGATTCCAGGAATTGAGCCTGGTCCGTAGAATTAACTGTGTGAGAGCGTGAATGGATGCCGGTGATCATGATAGAGTTTGTAATTTGCACTGCATGCAGGGAACATAATAGCCTTTTGCTCTTGGACTCTGCAGTTGACAGAATTTGATACAGTCAAATGAGTGGAATCTGCTCAATGCAGGTAAGATTACAAAGCTGCAGTGAGCTGTGAAGATGGTTGAATTTCTTTGTTTTTGCTTGAATCAAAGCTGGTGCTCCGATCTGCCAGCCACCACAATGCTTCAGATGGCAAGCCTGCCAGTATGCAATAATGTTCAACCAATAGGTTGGCACGCTTGCTGATAGAGATCACGATGATGGGACTACATGAGTTACTGCTGGAGTGGAGTGTGCAGTGCCACACGCTCTGTTCTTATAGTGCAAGACAATGTGTGTTTTGATGGTTTATTCATGTAAGGCTGAATTAATTTTTTGTTGGCCCATGAGTCAAGCATTCATTAATCATAACCTGAGGTGGTTAGCAATGAGTTACATTTACTCTGTTACATTTGAGTAACTTTTAAAAAAAAGTTTTACTTGACTACATTTGTGAAGAAGAAACGCTACTCTTACTCCGCTACATTGGGCAACACTCGACTTGTTACTTTTTTCCATTAATATATTAAACTACAGTATATTTTTTGCAAGAGAGAAGTTGCCAGTGGATCTACTGCATGACTGTTTCACCAATCAGACACAGCCTGTGACGATGTGGGTTCTGGCTCCACGCTCCCATGGCTGTTTGGGAACCCTTGAACCCAACACCGTCGATAATGAAACCGAGTGAGCTAGTCAGTGAAGGCAATAATTGAGCATCTGAGCAAGGGGATGGTTAAAAGTGAAACAGTGCTTTTATTTAAAAGAAACAATCAAAAACAAAACAGTGTTCCAATAAATAGTGCAGTTCATTCAATAAATAATCCAATAAAAAAAACGTGGAGGTTAAAACAACAATAAGAAAAAACAATCCTTTAAAACAGAGGTTAAAATCTTCTTTAGGAAGCAGTTCTTTAAAACAACAAATCCGGTGTAACGTTTCTGTTAGCGTCTCACCTGCTTATCCCGCTTGGGCTTAGCAGCAGGCAAGACGCTCTCTGCAGCTGCCCTCCTCTTACACTTTCGTGAGACTGGAGACCTCCCGATCCCTGGCTTCGGTTTGGCTCTCATCCCAGTCCCCGAGACTTGATGTCCACCAATGACCAGGACGCACACATTGGGGACTCCACCACCAAGCCTCCCGACTTCCGCTGCCTTTCCCCGGCCTTCTGCGGCTCGTCGCTTTCCTCTGGGTACTCCCGCTACCTGGTCACTCAGCAGGAGCAACATCAACTCAAACGTCTGGGTGTTGGCCTAACACCCAGCTTCCTTACAGCTGCCCTCGATCGCGCGCTCAACACACGCACGCACCGCCTGTTTCCTCGCTCCCTGTAACCTCCGTCCTCTCTTCTTTACCTCGTTCTTTTTCTCATTCCTCCATTTTTCCCCCCTTCAACCGACTCGCGCTTCTTTATAAATAACCAGGTCACAGCTGTAGCATCAGCCACGGGAGCAATCACGATTGTGGGCAGTTCCTCACCTGTGCACACGGTGAGACACGCCCACATCGACGACTGCCCCGCGGCTCGCTACAACATCGCCCCCCCTCATGAAGCCGCCTCGGGTGCGGTGATTATTTAAAAATGGCCTTTGCTCAGTGAGCTGTGGACCCTTAACACCACACAGCCATGCAGTCACATGACCATACACAAACTTCCTGCATCTTGCAGCCCTTGAGAGACTTTTTAGTCAATCGGGGCTCCTGTTCACTGCTAAACGGTCACAGTTTCACTGCAAGAACCAGATCGTCGTTCCCAAGCCTGTCTTTCATGTCCTTTAACCTCATGTCTTTTCTCCTTTTCTTTGATTCCCCCTTCTTTTTTGTGCTGACCCGTATATATACACTCCCATCTCCATGGGACCTTAATCACACGCCGCAGGAAGCCAAAAAAACAATTGAGAACGATCAGACCCACACGTTCAGGTGCAACTCACTCCAACTACCTCATTAACTCCCTGCGGTCGTGTAATTGCGCCCACGGAGTGTGACACGGCTTTATGGATTTGAAACTGGCCTTTTTTTTTTGAAGCCGCGGACCTGCTACACCACAAAGTGAATGTACAGTATTATACTGTCAGTGTACAGGATATCTCGTCACTGTAAGTAGTTTGCACTGTTCACACATACACACGTTACCTACTGTAGGCATTGGCTTCAAAAGCTTTGTTGTGAAAAACGGAGATTTGGAACTTTGTGTTATTTGTGCATCTTTATTTTGTAAAGATGTTACTTATTTTTACTCATTTTTTTATTTTATTATTTGGAAATAGCAGAATTTGCACATTATTTTATATTTTTGTCTGTCACAAAATTTCTAAAAAATAAATCATTTATTATGTTCAAACAGTTACTCAGAACTTGAGTAGTCTTTTCACCAAGTACTTTTTTACTCTTACTTGAGTAAGTTTTTGGTGGACTGCTTTTTACTTCTACTTGAGTAATATTATTTTGAAGTAACGCTACTCTTACTTGAGTACAATTTTTGGCTACTCTACCCACCTCTGATCATAACCCTTCACCTTAAATAAATGCTAAAAAAAAGCTACATTTAACCTTGAATGTGTCAAAAACTTTGGAATCATTGGTAATAGCAGAAAAGATGACTTTCATGTTCTTACATGTTACTCCACTGTGAGATTGGCAGTAAGGAAAAAGGTCCAATTGAACAACATGGTTCTGCCAACAAGCATTCATACGGCCACTTTATTTATTTATATATTGTAAGACCCTAGGGGCTGCTGTTGCCCCTATAACCCCAACAGACAGACGCACAGGACACAAAGTAAAAGCAATTAGAAGCGTTTTAATTGTTTTCTTCTATAAATAGTGCCCAAAGCACCACAGCCACAATATCCCAGGCAAGTGAAACACCAAGCACAATAATAAACACAAATCTCTCTCTCTCTCTCTGTCTATCTCTCTATCTTCTCTTCCTCACCTCCCAGCAAGCTTTGTCCACCTCCACCAGACTCTGGCTCGCTTTCTGGGTTCTCAGCAGTCCTTTAAAAAGTGTCCGTTCCAGAAGTACTTCTGCTGTTCCTTCCATGTGACTTGCCAGCACTTCCACTTCAGATGGAGAACTCAAGTTCTTTAATCAGCCTGGAAATACTGAAGGGAAGGTGCCATCTAGCATTTTGGGGGAGGCAGTGGCTCACAATATGTATACACTTACAGAGACAGATAGAGAGAGAGAGACCTGGCAAAAAATATGTTCGAATTTTTACCTAATGAGATAACTATAGTGATCATCTTCTGTATGCATTTTTGCATTTATCTACAAAATGGTTTAAAGATAATACAACTGAAAAATTAGACTGAAACAACCAATATACTGTGTATGTGACTGAGACCCATGTATCCAATGTCCTACTTTCTGGAAATTCGGAAATGGTCACCCAAACACTAGGGCCTACTTGAATGAGAATCTATCTGTGATAAGAAAAGCTATGAGAATAGTGCATCAACTGAGGAAAATACAAGCAGTGACCGTCATGTTTTCAGATCAGCGTGATGATCACGGTCATGTGACACCTTTCAACGGTAAACAAAGAAAACAAGACATGAGCCAAAATAAACATTGTCATATTGTATCAATATAAAAAACAAACCACAGAAATTGAATCCTTATGTGAGAAAAACATCCATCCATCCATTATCCAACCTGCTATATCCTAACTACAGGGTCAAGGGGGTCTGCTGGAGCCAATCCCAGCCAACACAGGGCAGAAGGCAGGAAACAAACCCAGGGCAGGGCACCAGCCCACCACAGGGCACACACACACACACACCAAGTACACACCAGGGACAATTTAGAATCACCAATGCACCTAACCTGCATGTCTTTGGACTGTGGGAGGAAACCAGAGTACCCGGAGGAAACCCACGCAGACACAGGGAGAACATGCAAACTCCATGCAGGGAGGACACGGGAAGTGAACCTGGGTCTCCTAACTGTGAGGCAGCAGTGCTACCACTGCGCCACTGTGAGGAAAACAGAAAATACAAAATACACATATAACAATGCATTAATGTGACACCATACCTTTAAGTATACCCAGTGCAGATACTGTTCATGTGTGTCAGCACAGGGGATCAAACTGAACCTGCACAGCATTGTAAAGCCGAGTTTGGGTGTGACGTTTGTACCTTCTCCTGTGTGGCCACTGGACTGGCAAACGTAAACTGGTCAGATGCAAGTGTGCATCTGAATCTGCTCTGTGAAGGACTGGTGTCCTGGCTGGGATGGTCTTCTGTGTTGCCTCCACAAGTTAAGGTTGTCTATCTATCTATCTTAAAACTATTATATTTGTTTCTTTTTAAATGATGACTCAGACAGTGCTGATAGTGTAGGTCTGTGCAGGTGCCATAGTCAAATAATGAATTGTATCATCAGGATTACTTTATGACAGTTAAGTGAATTTGGTCCTACTTGTACTGTACAATAGTTGTCTGTTTAGTAAAACTATTCACTTAATCAGAAAGAGTTCTGTTAAAAAAGCTTGTGGTACTTAAGGCAGTATCCAATCACTGCCACTACAGCTGACCAATCAGAAGGTTAGGGGTGGGTCACAGCTGTTCAGGGCTCATTGGAAAGGCTGGTGCCACGTAACGTGGATGGTGCTTTCTTTGGTTCCAGAATCTTTTGTAGTTAAAAGTGTGTGTCTTAAGAAAGGCCAGCAGTTAACAACACGTCCTGCCATCGTTGGAGAGAGGGCTGTGATGTTGGATAGGTGCTCAGCACTTGTGGTTGTAAGTACAAAAGAAATGTGCATAAATTACCTTTATGCTTCCATGCTACTATGTATACAGTATATGTAACCTGTATGCTTAAATTTGTGTTGTATATTTACTTGTATGCTTGCATAACTTCTCATGTAATTAAATAAGCAGAAAATACTTCTTTAAACACAACATTTTGAGTAAATGCTATCTTCATTGTGGATTTGTTTTCTTTGGTTTTGTGTCTCAAGAACTTGAACATTTGCTCTCGAGGTTGCTCAAAAACCAAGTAACATATGCTTGGCAATGTGTACAAACTAGCAATTACAAATAAATACCAAAAATATTTATGAAATCTACTGAGCGATAGAGATGGAGGAAATGAAACACGTACTTGCACGCCAAAGTGTAGTATTTAAATGAATGCTGTAATATGGGTATAAACACGCACATCTGCATCAGCCTTAAAATTTGTTCTCTGTATGTGGCTTATCTGAATTGGAGTTTTTGGTGGGTATTTATTACAATTTACATATCTACGGCATGCATTTCTGCCTGTTGTACGACTTTATGCTATGCATTCCTTAGGAATATGTACAAGGCAAGATTCAAATTGTTGTCACTTGTGAGTGGTACATTGAGCTAAGGACTATTTCTTCAATTCAAAGTTCAAACTATTCTGATTACTTCACCATTTCCAGGCGTATTGCACACACAGAATTGTAGAAAGAACCATGAATATTTTAAGTTATACTAGAAGAAAGATATTGAGTTGCTGTTTGAATTTGTATAAGAAACGCTTTAGAAGAGAAGTTCTAAGAGCATGGCATAGTAAATCTATTAGACACCCTTTGCTATTTAAAGCAAACAAAGCCTTTATAACACAATAGGGAATGCAGAACCTATCCAGACAGCATAGGGTGTAAAGCAGGAACTAGTCCTGAGTGGGCCGCCAGTCATTAACCTCGAGAACAACTCGGGCCCAGAATTCTGTGTTATTACAGTTAAGTCCGAGTCAGACACGGGGCAACAGTAATAATCTGCTTCAATAACTCACAGGAAAGTATTCTGCTGCCATCTAGTGGATGAAATGGCATTGTGCTGCAAAAAATCATTAATATTACTATGTGTTTTGGCAGTCTAAGGTAACTAATCAAAATTTGTGAATTGGGTGCAGCCTTCAATCAAATCATGGTGTCTCAATGAGAAGCTGTAAAGCCAGTTTTAGAACAAACAGAGACTGAACCATTAGTCGAATCAAGCGATAGTGACAAGAACGTGAATTGATCATCAAATGTTGACACAGAGAGCAAAACCTGATTTATATGGCACTGTATGACCAAATTGGCGTCTAGTGAATTTGGTAGCATGAAGCTTCACTGTGGTGCAACAGTAGCTGCGTGGCAAAAAGGCAACATGATTTTGATTGAGTAGAAGACCCTAGCCTCCTAAGCACTGTTCCAAATGCAGCAACTGTCGTTTGTGTCAGGGTAGATGTGGAAGTCACTAGGTCTTTCACTGTGGTAGCTTACAATAACACAAACGGGGTGTGTTGATTGTGTGGATAAGGCATTGTCATTTTACCCTCTCATGATCAAGCAGCACAGAAAATTCTAAAAGTGCGCAAAGAAATGTTTAGCCCCATGGTGCAATTGGGGCAGCAGAAGCTTGTCGGGGACTGTTTCAAAACAAATTATTAATAAGTAAGCCTAGGTAGCCTCCATTCTAAAGTGTTTTCGAAACATTCTGGGCCGTCCTGCAGCACAGTGGTTAGCACAGATATCTTATTAGCTCCGAGGTCCTGGGTTAAGTTTCAGGCCCAGGATTAACCCCAGGAGAGTGGGGTTTACATGTTCTCTTCCTGTGGATTTTCTCTTGGTGCCCATGTCTCAAAGGTTCATTGTTTTGTTCTCTGCTGGCCTGGCACAAGTGAGTAGTTTATTTCTTGTGATTCTGTTAAGCAGGTTTAAAAAAGAGATGGAAGGATGAATGATCATTGTGGCCAGAGGTCAGCAGTGCTGCTTCACAGCTTTAAGAGCCTGTGGGAGATGAAACAGATTTGTGGCAGATGAAATTTAATGTCAGTAAATGTAAAGTATTACACATAGGAAGTAAAAATGTGAGGTTTGAATACACAATGGGCGGTCGGAAAATCGAGAGTACACCTTATGAGAAGGATTTAGTTGTCATAGTGGACTCTAAGCTATCAACTTCCCGACAGTGTTCAGAAGCCATTAAGAAGGCTAACAGAATGTCAGGTTATATAGTGCCTTGATGTGTGGAGTACAAGTCACAGGAGGTTCTGCTCAACCTTTATAACACACTGGTGAGGCCTCATCTTGAGTACTGTGTGCAGTTTTGGTCTCCAGGCTACAAAAAGGACATAGCAGCGCAAGAAAAAGTCCATAGAAGAACGACTAGGCTGATTCCAGGGCTACAGGGGTTGAATTATGAGGAAACATTGAAAGAGCTGAGCCTTTACAGTTTAAGTAAAAGAGGATTAAGAGGAGACATGACTGAAGTGTTTAAAATTATGAAGGGAATTAGTCCAGTGGATCAAGACTGTTATTTTAAAATGAGTTCATCAAGAACATGGGGATACAGTTAGAAAATTGTTAAGGGTAAATTTCGCACAAACATTAGGAAGTTTTTCTTTACAAAAAGAATGATAGACACTTAAAATAAGCTACCAAGTAGTGTAGTAGACAGTAAGACTTTAGGGGCATTCAAAACTGGACTTGATGCTTTTTTGGAAGAAATAAGTGGATAGGGTTGGCGAGCTTTGTTGGGCTGAATGGCCTGTTCTCGTCTAGAGTGTTCTAATGTTCTGATGTTTAATTTCCAAGATGAGTTACTACATTCTCTTAAAGTAGGTGTTCTCTGACTGAACAGTGTGGTGTCAGTTGCACTTCAGTTCCTGCCTGTGTCTCAGAGTATGACCGAGCTACAACTGTAAAACAGTAAAACAGTAAAATGTATCTCTAAACTGCTGTAACAACCGCCATGATGAAGGCACCAGCCAGTACGTGACATTGCAACTCCAGTGTCCTCCTACATTCCCAGTGAAGTGCATATTATGTTAAATGCTGGAACAAAATTGCCCCAGTATGAGAAAGTGGTGAATGGCATGATAGTTGGCACTGCTGTCCCATGGATCCAACACCCTGGGTTTGAATTGCATGCCCTGCTCTTATCTTTGTGGTCTCTGTCTGGGTTTTTCTCTCATTTCTCAATCAAGCGGGCACTGCAACTGTGTCCTGTCAGTTAAGACGTAACAAGACCTTAAGGAAGGCTTTGCTTGAGATTAATAAAACTTCTGAAGGACCCATGACACTTTAGACTGGGGCAACAACAACCTTTATTTATATAGCACATTTTCATACAAATAATGTAGCTCAAAGTGCTTTACATGATGAAGAAAGTGAAAAAAAGACAAAGTAATAATTAAAATAAGACATTAATTAACATAGAATAAGAGTAAGGTCCGATAGTCAGGGAGGACAGAAAAAACAAAAAAAAAACTCCAGACGGCCAGAGAAAAAATAAAATCTGCAGGGGTTCCAGGCCATGAGACCCCCCAGTCCCCTCTAGGAACATCACGGTGCTTTGATTAGGTGGTGGTGCCGCAGGTCGCCACCACAAAAAAACAGGAAAAGAAATGAAGACAGAATAGAGTTTAGGCATTCTACCTGACATAAATGATCAGTCCTCATGGTATTCAGGGTTCTCATGGAAGGACTTGATGATGATGGTCACGTGGTCTTCTGGCCTTTAATCCATCAATGTAGGGGCATCATTATGGGCAGTATGTCTACTTGTTACTAACTGTTCTCCATTCACGACTGGTTCTTGCCTTATACCCAGTGCTGCCGAGATAGCCCCCTAAATCCGCAAACCTGAATGAGATTAAGTGGATTTGAGGTTGTTGTTGTTATGTGAGTGAGTGCTAACTGGCACCACATCTATCCAGGGCCGTGTCCAAAGCTGGGGGGGGGGGCTAGGCTATGGCTCCATGCCAATCCAACATTAAGTTCAGCAGATTCAAAGCACCGACAACCATAACAACACTCTGACAAAGAGGTTGGTGCTTCAGGACCTTGTGTTCAGTTTCCTGGGGTTTGCATGCTCTCTCCATGTGTTTTTCCCTTCACACATTCCAAAGATGCGCGTGTTAATTATCGTGACCATAGTGCCTGGCGTGAGTGAGTGCAGACTGGCACCTCATCCATTAGAGCTGGTACAGGCTGTGGCTCTGTATGGTTCCTGGAATTGGAGCAAATATATTCACGAAATGGACAGACAGTATATCTGTCTTGAGCTTAATTGTTCTGGAGACAGGCGATGACTCGCCCTGAGCCTGTAATCGAAAAATGAGACACAAAAGAGCTGAAAGGATGCAAAAGAAACACACACGCCATTCAGGCACAAGGATGGCCAAACTGACTGGTGAATAATGGCTGAAATACCAAAGCAGTTCGAAAACATTTGTCCTCATCAACCCTTCTGGGAAACGTGTGGCTCATACTTCTGAAAAGCAAATGTTATTTGCTAGCACATTTCAGGATGCTGAAGTTGATTAGAAAGCAATAAAAATGGAAATCCAAGTCACCTTTTCATGCTAGGCAGTCCTTGCACCACTTGTCCAAATAAATCATACAAGGGTGACTGTTTGATTTTCTGTCTGCCCCGTTTACTTAAGGAACTGAACAAAGTTACTGGCACAGCGCAGGCATGCTTGAAGACAGAGGGAACTGTTTAAACGAGTTTTGCTAGACAAATACTGACTGCACCCCAGGGTTTTTAATGCCATAAAATTGCAAAGGCTCTGAAGTGTTGCTAAGAATGCCAAATGGACCACGGCTAACCAAAAAAGGGGAAGTGTGTCGTTTCTTTTATCCCACATATGTGGGAAGGTGCCTAGCTGGGAGTCGCTTTTGAAACACAACCTTAGACCTCCATTCACGTTATCTCTCAGCTGCTGCTGATTATGAAAGAGTTTTGTGGTTAATAGATTCTGCCCAAACATCCTGGGGCCAATCCATTGTAATTTCATTTTGTCTGTTCCCAAAACACCTTGTAATTGTGTTTTCATACCAAATTAACTACAGGACATACAGTATGTTAACTCAAATTATGTGAATAACACGTCTGGCGAAGATGATACGTCCCTGAAGGGACCTGAACACTCCTGACCCCTCGGGTTCAAGATGAAGAATGGATGGTGGAAAAGCATCCAAAAACAAATTCCTATATGCCATGTAATAATGAATATTAAGAGGGGGCTCTTCAGCGTTGTATGTTATGGATGATGGGTAGTGTGCCATCCCCAAACTCAGAAATAACAGCAAAGAGGTCAAATTACACAAAAAGGAAATACAAATAACGACTAGGAACAGGGCAATAGGAAACAACGGGCAGAACGCAGCCTGTGGGCTTAACTCCACAGTGAGGTGATTGCACTAGGATTATAATGTTTTACTTTTTTGGACACTTTTTTTCAGTTAATTACGTAGTCATAATGTTTATTGAGGATCCTAAATCCATCACTAGCATTAGTTTTTATTTGTTTCACCTCCATTTTGATATCGCCAGTTCTTGAAGTAGACTCGCACTTATTGCTACTCTGCGCTGGACCTTCTACATTTTACTTTTAGGCATAGCAGGAGTTCTTTCCAAGCATACTGGTAGTGATGGAGTCAGCCAGTACTCAGCCTTTCAGTGCTTTAATATCCCACATGTTAACTGGCTGAAATCCAAGCCTAAAATCTATCAATCTAATCTGTTAGCTTATGTTGTTAGATGAAAAAGCTGTTGTACCACCTCTTCAATTTTCACTTTCCACCAATGGATAAAGTAGAGCATTTGTAACCGCTTTTCTCTACACCACTTTGTTTATTTCGGTTGCCACTGTTTTGTGGCTATAACAATTGGAATTTTGTTTTAAGTCTTATTTAACTAAATGTGGCCTTTTGGGACAATGTTTGTGTCCATTTTTTTTTTTTTTTTACTTTCTGTTATTATTTATTTTCCACCATCTTTATTAAAAAGCTTGGAATCTTTTCACATCATAACATGATGCCTTATTTTCGCTGATGGGTACTGTGACACCCCGGGTGCCCGTAGTCTTGGTTGTCTTCCTTTCCCTGGGATTTTGATAGTTATAACCAAAATGGATTAGGGTGAACAAAGACGGCCCAACAAGTAATGTGCAAAAGTGCACGGTGCTTTTATATTAAAAACCAACAGTGTCCAAAACAAAAAAAAAATATGTTGATTAAATAATACATTAAACTGAGTGAGGAAGATAAAAATCAATAAATAAATCCAATAAGTAAAAATCAAGGGTAATATTCCAGACAGAATGGTCTCTTTCCTCTTGTGAGTAGCGTTTCTCCCTTTCTCTGCCATCTCACCCTGCTCACCCCTCAGTCGTGCTCAACAGGGCTAAGATGCTGACGAATGTGATCCTTTACTGCCTGTGTCTACCGGGCCGCTTTGAGCCCGGCTCATTCATCTTACCACCTACATTGTTAACCCACTAGACCCCTGAAGACCATGATCGACAGCCATGATCACTGCTGTTATGCAGCTAAACAGTAGCAATCCACCCCTGGAGCTCCATTCCCCTTACACCACCACGGCGTGTCCCAACCACTTCACCTCCTTCTACTTGTGCTCGCTTTACTGCCCAATTCTTCTTCCCTCTCATTTTTCTTTGCCTCAATTTTTCCTTCATTTATTGTCTCTTTGTTTTTTTCTTCCCTAACCCACTCAGGCCTTTTATACACTTTGTGATTGTAAGAGCATTAGATGCACCAAGCGTCAATGAGGGACAGCAGAGCCAATCACCCTCCTGCATATGAATACCTAATCGGTTTCTTCCCCCATTATGCTCATCGCTCTAGCCTTCACTCACACTTGTCTGAGCCGCACTAATTTTAAAAATTATCCCTCATCCACTCCAATCCGCCACGGTCCCCAGACACACTTCACCACAGACAGCCCTTGACCCATCAGTAAGGGTCGTCACATACCCGACTAACCCGAGCTTTGAATACAATGAGCTTTCTGTGCAATTGACGTTGGTTCATATTTTCTGGCTCTTGAAACCAGAGCTTTGTTATTATTGTTAATGTTTAGGGTTTAATGACAGATCATTTTACTTTTTTAGTAATGACCTCGGCTCAACACTTTTGACCACATTTCTCTAGGTCTTTTTCATTAAAATCTTTTTCAGGATAGAACAGTGAAAAGTGTTGCTTTGATGTTACAATAGAAAGTGCTACACTTGACATCACTAAGTCAACAGGATACAATTTGTGCTGGACACTTCCTCATTATTTGGGTTTGATGGATAGTTTATTTGTAGTTACTTTAGTTATTGTTCTTTCCAGTATTAGAACTTTTGTCTACATTTCTTTAACTTCAAATTAGGATTTAGTTTTGGCTTGATGAAAGATCGGTCCAAATTTCTTGTTTTGATCTTGGCACGTTTACGGACTACGTTTGATTTCAGATCTTTTCTGCTGTTCCTTAACAGAACACACAGCGATACTGTGCCTTACCTATCTAGATAAGATGCCAGCTTCCATCTGGTCTCCTTCTGCTCCGACTTTCTCTGGCTTGTCTCCCTCCTGCCACTTCTTCACCTACTCTTGAAACTGCAAGCTCAACAGTAGAACTGACGTAAGGCAATTCTAAGCTCCAGTCTGGAACTACTTCTGTGAACATGTGTAGTTATTCTACATTCAACTAAAACTCGGAACTCATAATTTCCTATCTCTGACTATGAAGTCAGGCCTGGTCTCTCAAGTCCAAGTTTAGCCACCTTCAGAATATGATGTCAATTCACAATGGCAATGAACTCTGTGATCAGGAAGTACAGTAACACACTATAGGTTTAATCTATTTATTAGAATAGCTTACTTTAAGTGAATTACCTCAATGTCACCTCCCCGTGATACTGAAAATTGAGATATTCCCTGGAAAACAGTAACAGACTAAATGATGTTAGTTTGATATGTGCTACTGTTCATATATTGCGCTCAATGGTTGCTTTGTGCTGTTCCTTTCATTGCAGCTTCCAAGGCGGAACAGTATTTTTTATTGTGATCAAAAGCATAATAGTATTTTATAGACATAACAATGTGCATTTTATGCCTATCTTGCTTTCTTCATTGACCCGAAGTATTGCTTTATTTATTTATTGCCGGGACACAGGTTTTCATAGGGGCATCCATTATTACTTTCCCACTTGGGAAGCACAAACACAGGGAGTTTGCAAACGATGCATTGTGACTCCCAGCTCCACCAGACAAATGCAGTATAAATGTCAAGTGTGCTTACTGGAACCTGTCCTATTAGAGCTCCCCCTTGTGGCTACAGGGGGCCCTGCAATCCTTATTTACCGTTTTCAGTCAAAGTGTCAGGTAACCTGCACATTAAGTGCATACCAAGGACGCATATACAGTATAATCTCGTATGTCTCCTTTCTACCACCCATCAGACTAGGGGTTTCTTAGTATACCGCTTATCCCGCTCCCTTTCTCCTCCAGTTCTATGCCTCTACTACTTTCAGGTAACGCTGCATGTTTAAGTGTCAGTTGGATTCCATTGGTTTAGACATTTCGACCTGTGCACTTTCCTTGCGTCACACTCCTGTCTTAAACAAAGTGAACTGGGCCGCGGTCACAGTCCTGACCAGGTCCTCCTTCTTAGCACAAAAAAGTGACCAACCATGCTTAGTGGTCGTGTTCAGTGGCCATCATCCAATGCAGCCTATGTGTTGGATTCTATCCAAGCAGACACACCAATCAGTGGTTTTATGCAGCATCTGTGCAAAAAAAGCATAAAAGTTTTCAGTAAAAATGTTATTTGAAGTCTTTAAATGCTTCAGTTGAAACGCGAAAATTTGAGCATATTTTGGCCAGTGGTTACAGGCGTCTATCCGTTCCAAAAATGTTGAAATATTTGGCTGAAAGATGGCTTTAATTTTAAAAATTTCATATTTATATGTGTGGTCCAAATAATACAAGAATGATTTGGCACGCCACAGACGTCTGGATTCCGTTTGATGTGCTAATGAGTCCTGTGTACAGTACAGTACAGTGTGTGTATTATTTTGATGCATATTGCAAAAAAAGGGGCAGTATAGCAACCCAGCGGCTAGCATTGACTCAGTGATGGACTAGAACTCCGCTCAGTGTTGGGTTCTACTGTGCAAACAATCAGTTTTAGATTAAGCAGATTCCTGAAATGGCCTCGCAGATCTGCAGCCTTGGGTTCAAATACTTCACTGTTAAGTTCTTTCAATGTCTGCACGGTTTTTCTTCTGCTTTTTGTCCCATCTCTCAGATGTCATAGGTTAGCTTGAGTGTAGCTTCACAGATGACAACTATGAGAAAGTTTTTTTGCTTAAATCTGGATGGGAACAATTAGATGACTGATTGATTGTCACGTTTCTAAACCAATCCAATGCCGTATGATGGTGGAACTCAAAGTAGTGGCGATAACTTTGAGCTGCAGAGATCAGAGGTGTGCTTGCTAACCTTGTCCAGGCACAAAGCTCTTTGTATGGGGTTTGTACATTGTGGTAGAAATCAACTTGTTAATTAAAGAAAGAAACTTCTCCTCTACCAGGACAAGTTTGATAAAAACCTCTTTTTGTTGTTAATCAGGCAGGAAAAATCTTGCCCATCTGCGTCCTTTATTCACTTTTCTGGTGAATGCCGAAGAGGGAGCTCTCATCACAGCATTCTGTTACAGCATGGTCAGAATGGCCATAAAAGTACAAGTACAGGGTTATATTTATATACTGCTAAATTTGCATAACATTACTGAATTAATGCTTACATATCATGTGCTGGTTAGTTCAAAGACATGAGGTGCCAGCCTAAAACGAAAAAGTCGTTTTTCATGAAATCCTTGCTCTTCTTTCTTCTTTCTGTTAAAAAAAACTGTATATGTGCCAACTAGCAAGTCTTACTAGGTGCGTTAAAGAATATTACCTCGGGCAGTTTCTTGTGCCATCCCCCTGGAACATTCGGCTTGTTTCCTTAACCATTTCAGCAGTCTCGTCATGTATGTATTATATATATACATATACATATATATAAAATATAATATATATGTATTAATAATATATGTATTATATATTTCACTGTGCATAGCAAACCAAAATACTTAACTACTGGTACTTCCAAATTATTCTCTCAGGACATTCTCCCCATGTCTATATTTCTCCATGCACTCCAGTTTTCAGATTCTGCTAATTGAGTGGAATGGACGGACATTATATGTTTACTTGTATTTGTAGTGTCTTTACGGAACCCAACACTATATCAAATCCTGATAATTGTCAATTTACTTCTAAAATATGTTTAAACTTCTTTCCCTTTCCTCAAAAAGGAATTATGTGGAATAAAGGTTGGGCTGTTTTGTTGGATATTCTGGTGGATCTTTTAGAAACATTCATTCATACGTCATAAGTCACATTTTACATAATTCTGTCAAGTCCTCATCTGGCTATTCTTACAACACACTTGGCCAAGGATCATTTTATAAAATTTAGTTGTAATGATCAAAAGCAGGGCTCCAAATGCCAGTGCAGGTCTGATGGAGCAAGATATTTAAGAAATGACGCTAAGCAAAACATGAGGGTAAGCATCACAATATTTTCATCAAAATGAATAGAGAAAGAATAGAGTTTAATTGTGCATGCTGTTTTGACTTAGTATCATAGGTTATTAGCAAACTGATCATTTCTGCCCCGGTACTCGTTCAGCCCATAAAAACCAAATCACTGCTCTCTGCTTTTCATCGGTGTAAATGGAGAGCAGAGCGGCCAGGTTTAATTCTAGAAACCAACAAGAGAAACCGACTTCTAAAGGTTGAAACTTTACCACTGTGTCCACAGACACACCATATTATTACACGTGCAAGGGGAACAGTAAACAGCCATCCCAAACAAAATTACCACAAAAGAACAAATAATTCTTGACTTACCCTCGTATTTGGAAACACTTCTGTTTGGAAATAACTAGATTATTTTCAAATAAAACGCAGTATAAATACCATGGGAATACAATTCAGTACTTTTATGAAAAAGGAATGTGGACTTAAAGACATTTGGAAAGTTTTATAACAAGTGTTCAATGTGTTATCAATTCATTACATTTTAATTTTTCTTCGCAATTAATACGTTTTTTGTGACACTGCAAGGATTTGTTACTATGTTTTTCATTCCTAAGAATCTGTTAGCCAGGTTATTACTCATTTTTGAAATCTATTACAAAAGTTTGAAATAATTATCATCATTACTTTTATATACTGTGGTGCCATTTTATGTTACAGTTTCTACATGCAACCTGGTGCTGTGAGTTTGAATGTGTCGTGTTTGATTGCCTCACTGACACGATGGTATAAAGAGCTGCTGGTTAGACTTGTTCATTATTTGACTTTGTAGATACCTTAAGAGTCTGCATGTGCCTTTCAATTTGTGCTTTATTTTTTGGCTTTGGATGTTATTTTATTTGTCTGACTACAAGTTTGCTTTTCCCTCTGATTAGACGAAAAGTTCCTGATAGATTTTCCGGTTTCGGCTCTAGGGTTTCCTGATAACATTTCATCTGCTGGTCCTTTTGCTTCTGCAGCTCCATTCGAATTGGTTTGGCATCAGGAGGTGGGGTAAAGTAATAATTACTGGAAGGCCTCTGTCAGAATCACTCGTTTGACGGAATTTTACTGAGTCGCACAGAGACCAGTTTAACCTGGGGTTATTTTTTATGGACTTTTCATCGAAAGTTAAAGGCTCTGCAATCTTTACTGAGACCTGAATGCACAGTTTGTAAAAAGTTACTCACACGATTGATTTGGATGGAACTAAAATTATAGAGTTCCTCCAGTAATACTTACGTTACCCCTCATCCTGGCATAGAACTCAGTCCTTCCGAAAAGCCTGACCGCTTACCTTGATGGTGGTAGAACAGCAAGAATGAAACCATCTTTAGGGCTGATCAAGTTGGGATTTTTTCTTGATTTCACACTACATCTAAATGCCTTAATATAATATGTTACAACAGATATTAAAAAGCTTTACTTTTTTATACCAGTTGATTACAGATTGTCAATTTAGTTTTAGTTAATGAAGTTATTAGAAGATTAGAAAGACTTAAACAAGAACAACCTGTCCTCGCCAGTCCTATCTATCTTATTCCTCCAAAACAACGTCAAGTCGAGTTTTGAAGGTCCCTAAGGTTCTTCTGTCTACCATAATATATAATTAAGTGGATTAGGCTCCAGTTGCATGCGATCAGCATTTGGCTTAGGTGGTTTTGAGAATGTTATATTGTAAAATCAGTAATACAAATCATAACGTTACTATCATTTTTGTGAAGTCACACAGCCTGTCGTTGTTTTCTTGATTCTTCACATGCTTGACAATTCCAAACAGGTCTGGGGTGTGTGTGCCCTCTAATGGATTGGTGCCCTCTCTAGGGGTTCTTCTTTCATTACATCTACTCCCAGGACTTTGAACTGAATTAAGCGGGTTTGAGAACATTGATATTATGTTATATACAATACACAACCATAGCAAGATTTGAAATTTTACAGCCATACGAACATTATCTGCATGAAATTTCATAAAATCTTAAGTAAACGAGACG
This sequence comes from Polypterus senegalus, assembly GCF_016835505.1. Lineage (NCBI taxonomy): Eukaryota > Metazoa > Chordata > Cladistia > Polypteriformes > Polypteridae > Polypterus > Polypterus senegalus. Next base: position 29,691,066 of record NC_053169.1, on the reverse strand, counting down.
AAATATGCATTGACTAAAACTCGTGCAGTCACAGACAATGATAAATCAGTATGACTTGCCAGCGAGCGACAAGTACTCACAGAAGCCTGACTCATAGCATGTGGAAGACACAAAACGGTAATGACTAAGCAGACACACACACTTAAGAAGTTTCAGACAGCATATGAAAACCGTTAAGTGATTTTACACACAGCATGCACCAATTAAGCACAGAAAGGGCGTTAAAAAAAGTATGAATAATTGCTGCATATGTTTGGACTGTAGATAATCTGCTGTGTGACTCCCAGGACACCTAAAGCTTCTCTATAGTTGGGAAACCACGCAGAATAAGGCAGACATTCCTTTAATAGAAGTGGTGACCTTGTATTTAGCAATGTTGTCTCATTATTCGTTCAAGTTCAATTTATTCTTATTCAGCACAGCACACTAGAAAGTGAACACCAATACAATATGAAGAAATAAATGCTAGTAGATCTGTAGGCAATCAAAACGTAGATTTGTGCTTGAGTGCACATTCGCTGTGTAGTCAGCTTTCATTCCACTTTTCAGTCACATATGGCTATTATTTGACTGACGCCTTTAAACAAGGTGACTTACAACACCTGAGACACAATCGGTTTCATTTCTTTTGTTTTTCCAATTGGAGCACAGGTAGGTGAGGTGACATTCTCAAGGTCACATGGTGTCAGTAGCAGGATTTGAACCCACAAGGGTAAAGTCCAATTCCTTAACCACTACATCATACTGCCCAGCTAGCTGGTTATGTTATATGGTGACCCCATATGAGCAACTGTGTCTAAAAATGCGTCCTGAAATGTTCTGGCTGCCTCTTTCCTTACATCTTATGCTGCCTGGATAGTGACGCTGAGTTGGATGTGTGTGTTCACTTGTTTTTCTCACGTGTTTCAAATAATGTGGACTATGGACTAAATGCAATCTTGAAAAAATTGTGAGTGGTCTCCCCTAGATTTTCTCGTGTATCCATCCCCATATCTGAGTATTCGAGGAGTAAACCGCAAGACAATGATATTTTTATATAATGCACATTAAAGAACCATCAACAACAAATCAAATCAAATTAATAATATATTGAACAATTATTATAAAAATAAAGGTGAATAAATCAGACTTTGAAGCTGCATGAATAAAAGGTAAAGTACCACTTTCAGTTAATGGAAATAGCCCAAACGTTTATAGAAATCTATGCTTTGTACCCAACACTTGTATACAAATTGGTTGATCTAAGTGAAAGCATACTCAAGTTATCGTGTTGACACACACAGACAGATAGGCACACAGACATAATTTGAAAAATGGTATTTTCAGACTCAAGGAGGTCTAAAACGTTGACATTCCTCAAAATCTCAAAATGGAATTTTTGGAGGATTCCAATACTTTCCCTATACTTCATACACAAGAAAGTCAGGGAGGTTTAAAACATCGAGATTCATTAAAATCTCGACATTGAATCTTTGGACGATTACAATACTTTCTCCTATACTTCATATACGAGAAAATAAAAACACAGACTCTGAATTGGATTGAACAGGCTTGAAAATGGACCAATAAATGCAGGAAAAATTATTGTGTGAATATCAAGGAAAACCTTACACTTGTGTCCCATAGAATTACCAGAGCTAAAGTACACTTTAAAGTGTACACATTGTAGCAGTATTTCAAAATTCAAAGGCTAAAAGTTTTTTGAGCACAATAAGGGTAAATTTAACACTGGCAAGTGTGCTGCATGAGACGAGTGCATCAATGGCAGCCTCGCTATAAGGCCGGGATTTCCTCCAAAGCAAGCTTCTCTACTGGATGACAAGAATTCATTCATTCACTGAAATAGAAAATGGACGGTGACGTAGACCCGGACTGTATCGATTTGAATTGGGACCCTTAAGAAATGATGAATATCACAAAACAACTGAAAGATAAGAGCATAGGGGACAAATTTGATTAGTTTAGTTTGGATTAGATTTAACTTTATTGTTATTGCACAGGCACAACAAAATGCAGTTTAGCATCTGACCAAAAAAGTGCAAATAGTAAAGCACAATAGACAATAAGGTGCAATAAGGCACCAGAAAAATGAGAATTTACAGGTAGTCAATCAATCAATCAATCAACATTTATTTATATAGCACATATTCATACAAAAAAATGTAGCTCAAAGTGCTTTACAAAATGAATAGAAAAATAGAAGACACAATAAAAGATAAACATAAGTCAACATTAATTAACATAGAATAAGAGTAAGGTCCGATGGCCAGGGTGGACAGAAAAACAAAAAACTCCAAAGGCTGGAGAAAAAATAAAATCTGTAGGGGTTCCAGACCAAGAGACCGCCCAGTCCCCTCTGGGCAATCTACCTAACATTAGTCAAACAGTCCTCTTTGTATTTAGGGTTTTCATGGAAGGACCTGATGATGATGGTCACGTAGACTTCTGGCTTTCAGTCCATCAATGTTGGTGCATCATGATGCTTTGAGTAGGTGGTGGTGGCGCAGGCCGCCACCACAAAGAAACCAGAAAAAGAAACAGAAGAGAGAGTTGGGGTCAGTACGGATTTTAGAGCCACTGTGAATAATTATTATGAAGAATTGAACATACAGGTAGTAGTATATACAAGGAAGCACATATAGATATGAATACTGAACAGTATGTAAAGATACATCATATGAATAAATATAGATATATGAAATATTTTATGTATAGAATACATGTGTGTAAACAGGTGAAAATACACATAGAGTGCAGCGTGAAGCTGTTGGCAGCTAGAAAGGTCTGCTATTGAGTGGTAAGGGTTGACTTCACTTATCACCGCTAATGATTTTGCACTTCAAAACTAAATAACGAAAGCCACCATCCAAATGTGGTACACGTAAAAACCGAGTCCCAAAAGGCACCCAAAACAACAGCCATTCTAAGGCTGTCAGCTTTAAAAAGTTTTTAACATGTAGAAAGTAAATCCCACTTAAATATCAGTCAGTCAGTCATTTACCAACCCGCTATATCCTAACACAGGGTCACGGGGGTCTGCTGGAGCCAAGCCCAGCCAACACAGGGCGCAAGGCAGGAACAAATCCAGGGCAGGATGCCATGCCCACCGCAGCCACTTAAATGTTATTTTATATAATATTTGATAGCTCACAAGTAATGCCTATAAAAAGTATTCCCCCCCTTAGAAGTTTTCACGTTTTATTGTCGTACAACATTGAATCACAATTTATTTATTTTTACTAGCTTTAAGTTTTATTGCCATGCTCTCTTTCTCAGGGGTAGGGGTTGATTTGTTTTCAATCCTATTTTTTGTAAAAATTGATCTATTTGTATGGAATGATTACAATAAAATCAATAAATTAAAAAAAAAAAACATTGATTCACAGTGGATTTAATTTGGCTTTCTTGACACTGATCAATGGGAAAGGATTCTTTAATGCCAAAATTAGCATAGATTTCTGCAAACTGGTCTAAATTAATTACAAAATATAAAGCAAAAAAATAGGGCAGCATGGTGGTGCAGTGGGTAGCGCTGCTGGCTCGCAGTTAGGAGGCCCAGGTTCGATTCCCAGGTTCTCCCCATGTCTGCGTGGGTACTCCGGGTTCCTCCCACAGTCCAAAGACATGGTGGACAGGTGCACTGGTGATCTTAAATTGGCCATAGTGTGTGTTTGGTGTGTGTGTGCATGCCCTGCGGTGGGTTGGCCGTTTGGTTTGTTTGCTGCCTTGTGCCCGGTGTTGGCTGGGATTGGCTCCAGCAGACCCCCGTGACCCTGTAGTTAGGATATAGCGGGTTAAATAATGGATGGATGAAACACAAAATATTTGACTGCATACGTATTCATCACCTTGAAGGCAGTATTTAGTAGACGCACCTTCACCAGCCATGACCATCTTTTGTCTGTGTGCTCAGGTCCCTATCAGCTTTGCTCATCTGGACACTGTCATTGTTTACCCTCATTCTTCTTCCTCAGGTATCAGGGAGATTGTGAGTACACAGCCTTTTTCAAATCCAGCCACAAATTCTCATTTGGATTGAGATCTGGACGCTGCCTTGGCCACTCCAGGACATTCACATTGTTGTTTATAGGCCATTCCTCTTATCTTTGGGGTCGTTGTCTTGTTGGAAAACAAGTCTTCTTGCAGCCCGCTTGTTTCTTGCAGGCTGCATCTTGTTTCGTCAAGGATTCCCCTTCATTTGGTTGCATTTATTTTACCTGCTACTACCATAAGCCTTCTAGGGCCTGCTGCAGAGAAGCATTGCCACAAGATGAAGCTGCCACCATCATGCTTCACAGTGAGGATGGTGTGTTTTGATAATGTGCGTGTTTGGCTTTTGCCAAATATGGGGTTTAGTCTGATGGTGTAAAGTCAGACCAGAGCTGACTTTACATTCCCACATGTGCCTTCTGTAAAATCTCTACCTGAGATGCCAAATACATGGCTGTCCTTTTGTCACTCTCCCATGAGGCACCAGTGCACCAGTTGTTGTCTGCACAGTCCCTCCAATCTCAGCCACTGTATCTTCTAACTCCTATAGAGGCCTCACTCATCCTCTTCATGCACGATCACTCAGATTTACAGCTCTGACATACTCTTTCCATTCGTTCATTAATTTTCCCCTGGGTATCTGGGACACGCTCACGGAGGTAACAGTCTTCACAGTGAGGTCCATATGTCCCTTTTTTCCTAGGCACACTTGCTAACTCATGCTGTAGGATCCAAAGGCATTCCCAAGTCATCTGGGATATATAATCCTCCAAGTGAGCCCTCAGTCTTTGCCGGGATCTCGTCCTGGCTCGTCATGCCTGTAAAACCTCCATAGGGAGGGGGCATCCATATTAGATGCCCAAACCACTTCCTCAGTGATTGATTTAGCTGGACTCCAAGGGATATTCAGTGACTTGGATATTTTCTTGTCTCCATCCCCTGACTTGTGTTCTTCACTTACCTTTTCATGGAGATGTCTGGAGTGTTCTTTTGTGTTCACTGTGTATGTTAGGCCACCATATTGACTCGACACAAGTAAAATGCATTTATACTACAACCATCTTGAACCCCTTGACTATAGACAGGCGGTCTCCATTGAACTAATTCTTTGACTTCTAAAACCAACTGATGCACCACTCACAATTTAAGTTTGTTATGTTAATGAAGGTGCATACATACGTGATAAATTATTTGGTTTTATTTGTAATTCATTTAGAATAGTTTGCAAAGATATGTGTTTACTCTGACATAAGATTTTTCCTGTTAAAAAGTCTGTCAAAAAAGACAAATTAAATCCACTGTGATTCAATGTTGTATAACATTAAAACATTAAAAAAGAAAAACTTCCAAGGCGTGAAAACCTTTTTATATGCAATGTGACACTAACAAACACGCCTTAGCCAGTTCTACATCCTCAAAGCTAGGACCTGTCCCAGCAGCAGCAGCAGGGAGCTCAAGAAAGCAGCCTGTTAGAAACAACTTGCAAATTATCATCTGATGTCATTGAAAATCATCCAACATGAAGAATTTCCTGGCAGAGCGAGAGTAAGGAGATGAACGCAAAAATTACCAAAGTGGATTGGGTTACCACTAAAACTTCAATAATTCTTTCTTGTTATGGAAACTCTTACCATTATCAGCAACCATGGAGATGCAGATCACATTGTTTACATTATTAAGACCACGTTCAGACATTTAGTGTCTATTTGGTTATGCGTTGTAAACTGAAAATATTTGTACATTTTCATTATCAGTAATTTTAAGAGACAGTTACAAAACTGTTTTTCTTTCAAAGGCATTTACGCAGTACAATAGTTCTGATCAGTTTAATACTTAAAGATTATTGTCATTCCTACTACGGCACTACGGCAGACGTTTCATTCTTCACAGATAAGCTAAACTTAACAGTAAAACCAGACACAGCAGTTACTTCATTTGACTAACTGCCTGTTCAGAGTTAATTCCTGCCTTTTATCTGTTTAGCTTTTGTTTCCAGTAGTCTGTTAACCGGAATAGTGTAGGCTCTGGAAATGGGAAGCAAGATGGCACAGCATTTGGCAGTGCTGTCTCACTTTTCCAGGATAGTACATTTAAACACTCACAAGCCTCTCTTGCTGTGGACTCTGCATGTTGTTCCAATGTCCATTTGGGCTTTTCCCACCAATGCCATTTTTATTTCCACATCCCAGGCACATGTCAGGCCTTTTGAATGGCTACAGAAAAGGATGAGCTGCAGTCAAGAAGAGGCTAAACTCAATGAATCTGGCTTAGATAATGGAAGGATCAATGAACTGACAAATGTTTTAAATGGTTATGTTGGAAGTGCTCACTCGATGGCTCAATTATAAGACATGTTGCAACCACAGGAAAATACAGTCTTTTCTGTAAAAACTAAATATATATTTTGCTCTTTCACCTTTCAAAACCAGATACTTGTGCATGTTTGATTTTTTTCTCCATTGGCACAGGGGCATTTACTCATTGAGCAATGTCAAGTGATGCCGTCTCTCACTGAACAGAGCTGGGTCCACTGGTTTTGTTTGTTTTCAGAATTTACTTTCTAATTTTCTTTTTTTTAACTTTTTAATACATACAGTAGCTGTGTTCAAATTCAAATTGATTGTTCGGGTATATTTAAGAGACGTTGAGTGTTCAAGAATCCCTCAACTTAACCTTAACCCTAACCCTAGTGTTGTCTAAGATCTGAAGCTTCTTGCAATGCAAATACAACTTCCAACTTAATACAAGTTCTACTGAAAAGCTGTTCTCCGTGAAAAATTAAGTGAAAGTGGAAAACTATATCGGTCCTGTCCGCTTTTTATAGGAATGTAAAACAGTGAGCATTTATAAAAATCCAAAATTGTCCTTTATTTAACAACTACTTTAAACTACTTTATCTTTATGCAGTATATGGTGGTAATCGAAGAAAATCAATATTCATCTTACAAGGCAGGCCTAAACCATTGAATTGTGGGATTTAGAAAGATAACGAGTTTTACTCATCCTCAGCAACATATATGTGCATATTTTACAAGTGTAACATAAAGCAGCCCAGAGCCAACTAATAACATAAAAATAATAATAATAACAACAACAACAACAACAACAATAATAATAATTCTTTACACATAGCTCCAAAAATACTGTGAAATAGTTGGAGAAGCCCTAAAAAAAATCAAAAGGCCATTCCTTTGAATGTGAAACTAGAAGAGATATCACAGCGACCAGTTTTACTAAACATTTAATGATGGCAGTTTTTGATGACTAAACTATGTATGCATGTATTTCAGTGTTAATTTAACATAAATTAGGTATTTTTCAGGACAAAGTTATACTTACAAATGTTTTCCATTCAAAGTAATAGTAATTAGGTGTTTGCATTGCAAAAATTCATTTTACCAAGGGGTGTTCAGGAATAGATTAGCTTTGTGAAGGAGGGGATGCCTGTATTTACTGAAGTTTTTCCCATCAGAGAATAATCAGAGAGGAACACCTCGCATTCCATAACAAACAAATTCAGGAAAATGTTTCAATTTCACCCAAAAACTGAAGCATATTTGTTAAAAACCAAAATGACAATGTGGAAAAAAATATTTCCATTTAAATGAAAAAACAGCCATGGAGAAATCAAGAATTTGGAAATTATGGATAAGAAAATTCAGAGAGTGGAAATAGTAATACCAGTGAATATGTCTCCGATTACATTCTTGAAAGGCTGACACTGTTTGCTGAAATAATGTTACACTACTTTTGTAACTGCGGGTAGAATTTGCATTCTCCTCAGGGAGAAGTGGGCCATTTATAAGCAAAAATTAACATGAAGGACCTTCTTGAGGAAGGCGAAGAAGCAGCTTCTATTATTGTTATTTTGAGTACAATGAATTCTTATTAGTTGAATTGAATTACTCTTATTAGTCTAAGACCCAAAGACTTAGATACCGTGAAGGAATACAGTTAAACAGAAAAATGTCAGAGGACAGAACAAGCCAACATTTTGTAGCAGATGTCTAAAATGAAACTGATGTGGAGGTTGATAGCACTACCCTCATGGAAATCAATTAATCAATCAAACAATATAATATTTAAACTGGCCTAATGAGATTGCAGTGTAATTGCTGTTTCCAGGCAATGACAAGCAATAGGCATGTTGACAGACCGTGTCCAAATCAAACCACAAGACATTTGAGCACAATTTCTTCAAAGAAAAAGGATACAAACCATCCACTATAAAGTCCTGGGTTTTCGTTTTATATTATAGACAAGTCTACATTTTTAGGCTGCTCAAAATACTAATGGGGAATGGAGTATACACTTATGAATTTATTGTCAGAATAGTGGCACTAGTTTACACAAAAGAATGTTTGATTCTTACATCATTGATATTCATTCATAATAATACCACTTGTTCTTTGACACTACTGGGAACATTACACTGACCCTGAACAGGATGCCAGTCTGTCGAGGGGTACACTGACATGCATTAATAGAATCATCGATCAACTTGATATGGACATCTTTGAAGGTGGGTGGAAAATCGGCCTTCCCAGAGAAAACCTTACATGGGTGCATCGAGAACTTTCACTAAAATAAATGCAAAATAAAGACAAAGTCAATTGTCATATTCTACCAATGGGATACTGAAGGAGTACCCGTTTATATTTATTGTAATGCTTGGTATAATTGGTTCCAGTGCTACAGTATATGCCAACTGATGACTATATTTCAACACATATTGTTCAGCGATTACCACTGATATTGTCTCACACAAGATAAATTACAAACATATATTCGTGGCGGGAGAACAGAAAGGGAATCATGCTGACCTCAAAAGAAGGGGATGAAAAGTGAATGGGTACATTGTTTTTTTTTTTTTTTAAATTAACATATTTTCTTCTTTATTGTGGCAAACGTCCCTCTTAACCCAAATTTAAAATTCAAAAAATGGAATATGCAACTACATGAAAGACAGAGATGTGCCAAAAACATTAAAACTCAAACACTGACTGGACTGAACCAGAGACTTTTGCCGAGTTTCTTATTCTTAATGGTTTAAAAGTTACAATCGGTAGATCATCCCAGGGCACACTTGTGCAAGCAGACTTATGGAGCCACTTGCAGTCACACAATAACCCGATCTGCATGTCTTGGAGATATGGGAGGAAATCAAAGCCACATGGGGACAGGAAGGATAGGCAAACTCTGCACAAACAGTCACCAGGACATGAATTGTACTCGGGTCCCCACAACTGAGGCAGAACCCCAGCCACTGTGCCATCAATTCACACAGTCATGGCAGTAATGTAAGGAGTGCAGAGGTAATGTAAAAGAACAAGTAGAGTCACAAATGAGATGAGGCCATCCAGTCCAGTAAGATCATTGGCTGTTCCAACACAGCCTTGATAACTTTGCCCCAGATGTCTATGTGTGAAGAGGTGATTTGAATGGAGTTTATGGGTATCCAGGGATTCATTTCTTAGCTCTGAAATGGTCTGCTTGTTCAGTTTATTTAGAAATATCTGGCATAACAGTAGTCACCTCAAACTGAGCTATGAAAGGACACCTTCAAAGACTCCCACCCTGATAGCTCACACAATTCTCTGGCAAAGACTCTGCAAATCATGTCTGCGTCGACTGCCAATCTAAAAACAGTGTGCTGGACAAGTCGGTTGGAAAATGGATGGATGGAGGGAGGGACAGACAAGTTATATGAATGGATTGCCAGTCATGAGGGAATGCTGACAAGACAAACATATAAGTAGGAGTCCCACACTGGCAGCCATGCTGGGTGTAGTTCCTTCCTTAGTTGTATCTCGCTTGAGGCCGTGGCACTGGATAATGAACAGAATGATGGGTAACTGATTTACATGGCAAATCTGACTTTGAGCATGTTCTATAACTAAGGCTATTATTCATTTTAATTTAAAAAAAGATCTTATTGTCAAGATTGATAGTGAACACCTATTAATAGCCTGTTTATGGATAAGCTTTGGACAGATTTTATTTTCTCGTAGACAGAAACACCATCATAATCAGCTGTATCTGGCTCAGCATCATGGCTGCTGGCGCCTACCCAGCAGCCCTGTGTTTAAGGCAGGAAACAACCCTGGACAGAACACCAGTACATTGCAGGGCATCAGAACCTCCTGATCATTTGTCTTTCTTTTCATTTTTATTTACAAATACATTACTATAAATCCTTATATCTATCTACAGCTCACGAATGACACTTTAAATTCCACAAACTTGAATCTCATATGTATATTCCCATGCAGAGTACATTATAAACGTATGCAACAAGAAGAAATTAATGCCGTGAATACGATCGTAGTAATAAACACTCCAGAAACTACAATTCGGATAACCTACATAAAGAATACAGACTTTAAAGCTAATGCAGGTGTGCGTGTTTGTGACTCTTAAGTGTATTCGTTTTTATACAACATTTTGGTGTGCAAGTATGTGATTCATTTCCTCCATCTGTATAGTCTGGCAAACTTTAGATATCTTTGGTATTTATTTAACGTCACCAGTTTTTACACTTGGCCAAGTATATGTTACTTGGTCTAGAGTAACTTCGAGAGTAAAAGGTAAACTGAAATTTATGTATTTACTCAAAATATTGTGCATAAGGAAGTATTTTATACTTAAATATGTTATTTAATTCAATAAGGTGTTTCTTAAATATACAGATATGGTACATATACAACAAGCATTTAAGCATACAAGTTACATGTATACAGTAAAACATGCAAACCTATAATTTATTTATCCTTTTTTTTTTCTAGCCATAAGCCATGTGTATCATCCAATACTACCGCCTTCTTTCCATTTCCACCAGGACATGCTGTCATGGCTATTTTCATATTCAGAAATGCACTGATGATAAATGACAAATGCCTGTAACATGTAGCGTCTTCCTGTGTCGACTAACATGGCCCAGCAATTTAAGGACTGGATTTTAAATAACCAAGGCACTAGTTCAATGGCCACACTGTGTTACGCTGCACAAGTCACTCATCCTACTGGTGCTCACATGGGAAGGGAAAAAAAAAAAAAACAAACCAAGCAAATAAATCAAAGCTCTACACTTGTAAAGTGCAATGGATGGCATTTATGATAGTAAAGTGATGTGTAAAAATGAAGGTTGGTTGGATCTTGGCACTAAGGAAGTGTCACCCTGTCCACAGTTGGTTTCTGTTTTGCACCCTTTGTTGCTGGGATAGACTCCAGCCCCCCGTCACTTTACATTTGATTAAACAGGTTTGAGATCTCATGAATGTATGTATGTATGTGTCTGGCCCTTGGTAGCTAAATATTGGCTTTTTAGGTGTCAATGTAGGAGGGTCAATGTGTCCTAAGACGGCCTGGCATCCTGCCTTATGTTTGATGTTGCGTGGCGACCCTAAAATTGGATTAAATAAATGAATTCAATGAAAAGGCAAAAAAGTTTAATTTCTTGGATGAGATAGATAGATAGATAATATAGTACCTTTCATATCTATCTATCATCTCCAAATGGGTTGAATACCCATCTATCTAAGGGCCAGACTCATGAAGGACTACGTAATATGTATTTAATGAAAGGCACTATGTTATAGATAGATAGATAGATATGGATACAAATTATTATTTATCCTTGTATACTGCATATATATATATTTCATACACAAATATATATATTCATACGTAAACATATATACATAGATAGATAGATAGATAGATAGATAGATAGATAGATAGATAGATAGATAGATAGATAGATAGATATTATAGGAAAGGCATTAGATAGATAGATAGATAGATAGATAGATAGATAGATAGATAGATAGATAGATAGATAGATAGATAGTGTCCCAGATGGGTTTAATTTCTTCCTTGCATCCAAAAAATGTGTGTGTGTGTAAAATACATACAGTACATGGGAACATGTATTTAAAGTGTACAGTATATACACAGGGTGACATTACGTATCCATTTTGAAAAACGTTTTTGTTTTTCGGTCTTATGAAATCTGATCTCCAGGTTCAAGGTAACTTTTTAAACTTGCTCTAGATAGATAGATAGATAGATAGATAGATAGATAGATAGATAGATAGATAGATAGATAGATAGATAGATAGATACTTTTTAAACTACCATTATAGGGTTAACAACAGCAATAAAACACAAAAAAGACAGGATGAACATTACCTGTAAGGTAAAAGGCAGCATAACGTTGCACCCCACAGACCCCCGAAAGAGCATATACATTTATATTTCTTTAATGCATGACACTAATTTGACCATTTCTGGACAAATATGCATGACTGAGAATGTGCCATGAGACTGCTTGGCATCCCGTCTGGGGCTGGTTCCCTGAATGCTGCTAGGATTGATTGAAAATGGATGGGTTCCTGCCAATTTACATTGATTAAGTTTATGAATTTCTATTTTGAGAGTAAAAAAAAAATATTTGAAAGAAACAAAAGCAAGGAGGAGGAGGAGGAGAAAGAAGAAACTCTTGGCATATGGCAGGGAAACATGTGGGGGATAATTGGCTTGCTGACATGCCTTTCTCACTGCTGTGATGGATGTCAGTGGCTTTTCCTCTTTGCTCTGAAATTGTGAAATGCCGTCTCTTTACCCAAGTTATGAAAAACATCCCATTTACTGTAAATAGTTTTACTCATGTGGTTCTCAATAACAAAGTTAAGAGTATAAAAGTCTAAAAAATAATGAGGTAGAAAGCAGAAATCTGTCTCCATTTACCCTTCAGTTGCACATCCATTAGCTCATCCATTTCTACCACCCCCACACTTACTCACGCGGGGCCGTCAATTCATTTAGTACACGTGTCTTTGGGATTTGGTAGGAGACCCAGTTACCCAAAGGAGAAAACCACATGAGTGCAAACTCTAAATAGCAAACGTGATTTCAACCTATAAGCCAGCAGTGCTAACTACTGTGCCACCATGCCACCTTATAAAATGTGCAAAGGATACATTTTCTTCTTACATATTAAATCCTCCACACTTAAACCCCAACCAAGAAAAGTTGGTTTTAACAGGTTTGGAAGCAGGCCTCTACAAGGGGCACATTTTAGAACAAACAGAACACATAAATGAGGAATGAAGTGCAGGATGCCGAACAACATAAAGCTTAACGTAATCAGCTGAGTGGTGCAGAGTATGAATGTTTATAAAGGAAAAGAAAACTTCAGTAAGGAGAGTAAGCATTTAGCCAACAGAATAAGGAGATTCACTTATGGAAGGATGCTACCGAGCACAGTTCAATCACTATGATCATTTTTGCCCAACATCACCTGCGGTCTCCTCTGTGTTTCTGGAAGTGCTGACCGTCTCTCTCAGGGCACATTTACTCGCACGCCCGCTCTGTCAATTTGGATTGTCCGGTTTACCTAACCTGCACATTTGTGACATGTGGGAGGAAACCCACAAAGGAACAAAGTGAGCATGCAAACTCGTCAAGGACTTGGCAGGCCATCGAACCCATGGCCCTTTTATTATGAGATAGCTGTGAGGCCCTTAAAAGGCCCAGTCGTAGCATTTTATCCTGCAGCATTAAACGACTCCTTCAGCAATAAATGTGCATTGGATCTGCTGCCTCCCCTCCGCTTCCATTTCCCAAAGACTTCTGGCAGGCCTCCAGATGTTTTTGATGTTTATTATGGAACACAGTACAGCGTGTTAGTCTAGACAACCAAATAGGCCGTTGTTATTAACAAACTTCATGCGTATGATTGTGTAGGCAGTGGATGTCATTATAGCACATCAGGCGGCTCCAGTGGTTTGGTAGTGGATCAGCGCAGGATTTAGGTATTCATTTCCATGAATTAAAAAAAAAGCAATTTTCAGATTGCAGTTATCAGTTATATACTGTATGAGACAAGTATTCCTTTCAAGTTAATCAATGAATCACTTACGCAATGGAGAACTCCTATGGTCTTGTGTAACAGACTGATATAATATGCTTATAACCAATTTAGAAATATCAGAGATGATCTAAAATATGAACCCTGGCAAATCATAGCGAGCATGGATGTTGATTTTGTTAGAAGAATGTTGGCCTCAATTACAAAAGAATATAAATATAAATTACAGAAGCCCTCAGCATTGCTGAAATACAATCCGTCTTCCTTGCTTGTTTTTTAGCTCACTGCTGTTAACTTCAGCATTAATTCTCTCAAAGGACTTGCATAAAAACCTGAGGAAGGGTTCAGCAAAATGTCAGAAAGGAGTTAGAAATGAAGACCAAAGACAAGTCTAAGACGAAAGGAGGGGAAACGTCTGCTCGTACCTGCGCTTGATGAACGGAGGGTAGAGAGGTGCCGTATTGTAACACTGGCCGCAGTAAAATCTCTGGCTCACTGTGGGACGTCAACCACTCGTCTCAGTGTGATGATGTTTCAGTTGTAGAAATACTGCATGTGAACACGTGTCCTAAAAACAGAAGTTTGACCAACAAGGGGAGGCCATTTGGTTCATCAAGCTCCTTTGGTTAGCGTTAAAGGAAAGGCAGCATTTTTGTTTTTAAATAGGACCAGGAGGTAGGAGGACAGAATCAGAAACCTTTATAAAGGCAAAGATCAAAAGCCAGAGAAAAAAGAAAAAACAATTGAAGCAGAATACCAAAGTCGAAATTCTTAACAAAAACCTTTCAGAAAACTCTAGCTTGTACCATGAAAGGTTTGTCTAACAATCCAGAATTTTGGACGCCAGGAGGATGTATTGTTGCCTTAAATATCTTCAAAGTCCTGATGTCATAATGCATATCTTCTTGACATCACAGGGGAGTGGGGATATAAGGCCAGGCACAAAATGGCGGCCGATACCAAAGCAAACACGCAAAATGGTGGTGACTACAATAAATATAGTAAATGATAAGCATTTAAAATTAATTTCAAAAAACTTTGTAGTTCCACAAAATGAAAAGGAAACTGAAATCTCCATGAACTAAACAGTATATTGACTGTTATTCCAATAAGAATAAAAAAAAATCATTAAATAAAAAAAAATGAAAATCACAGTCGACCCTATGACAGTTCTCCCAAAATTTCATCTAAGCATCTTTAAAAAGTTATCATGGTTTCTACGTCAAATGCATGAATTGGGTTTTTATTCCACATTCTTGAGAACCTTTTCGTGAAGGACGGCTTCATGGCACCTGTCTTATGAATAACAAATGTAAGAAAACTTTTAATGAAAACACGCTATTCAACCCAACAGAGCAAATCAGTCCTTTGCACCAGTGGCGTAGCTCGAGTTCATGGCGCTCAGGGCGGGACGATGCTTCAATTTGTCACCCTCCAACATATCTGAATATGTTAACCTATTTAAATAGAAAATTAAAATGATGTATACAGAAAAATTAAGATACATTTTGCATAGATTTTTTCATATATAGAGAAACAGCAATAATTTTTCACATAAAATTATTCATAAGCATCAACTAGACAAGAATATAGTATAGACCCACTGATAAGCAGTGTTCTGATTATTATTAATAATAATAATTCTTTGCATTTATATAGCGCTTTTCTCACTACTCAAAGCGCTCAGCAATTGCAGGTTAAGAGCCTTGCTCAAGGGCCCAACAGAGCAGAGTCCCTTTTGGCATTTACGGGATTTGAACCGGCAGCCTTCCGATTGCCAGTGCAGATCCCTAGCCTCAGAGCCAGCACTCCGCCCCAATATAATTACACAGTGAAAACCAGAACCAGTGTAGTGTACAAGTGATAGGTGGGGATGTTTTCTGCGCAGAGCAAGAACGCATTCGGATTGATAACGAAACATAATTATAAATTGTAAGTTAGTTTTTCTTCCTAGAAATTATTATCGGTGTAATGTTTATGTTTATTTTTGTGATTGCCTCGTAAATTTCAACTGCTGTGTCTGATGCCATCACAGGAGGACAGTTTGAAAATGATTTTTGAAGCAATTGTGGACAAAAATCACAGAATTTTACTTTTTTCATTCATGAGTGGTATTTTTCCCGAACCCTTCAGCTTATACATGAATTGTACTGAGCCTTTTGGCCAATAATGCTGCCCCCAAAAATGTGCCGCCCGGGGTGGACAGCCCCCTCTGCCCACCTCTAGCTATGCCACTGCTTTGTACACTTCCCACACAAATCTAAGGTCTTCAGAGTATTGCTATCTAACATATTACTTGGTCCCACGTTTCATGTGCCTACGGCTCTCTGTTTGAAGGGGAAAATTCTAAAATTTGTGCAAAATTTACCCTTAGTCAGCTTCCAACTCTTCCACCACGTTCTTGTTGAAGAATTCCTTTTAAAGTAATGTGAACTTGTCTTAGATAACTCATGACTCATAATTGACACTTTCCCACCGCCAGGAACTTTTGTCTAGAACCAGGGATTATTTAGAAACACAGCAGGTTTTGCAGCATTCCCAGTGCAGACGTTTTGGCTATTTATAATTCCTGATACTTTTTTAAGCTCCTACTCCAGGATATGCACTTTTCGTTCAAACAGGAACGATCGTGAGTGGGTCTCAGGCAATACATTGTGCTAATTGGTTGACCACAACCCTTCCACCATCTTAGAGATCTTTGGAGAGTTACCAGTGGAGATGGAGGGACACACTTCTAAGCGTATCACTCTTCTTGGCCACCTCCCTGGTGAACTGCATAGAAGCAATCATCTTCCCCATGAAGTCACAATCTCTTTCAAGCCCCAGGTGTGGGGGTTCCCCATGAACTCCAGATCTTGCTCTACTTCGTACCACGTTACTCTTCATAGCTGCCTCCCAGATGCACCGCCATACACTATATTGGAGCAATAAGTCAGGGAGAATGGTCCCCCTGTGAAATCCTGAGCATATTCCATATCACATCACTGTTCTTTGCACGTCTCTTATAGTTTGCATAAAGATTACAGTTCTATCGTGCAGTGGAAACACACCACATTAAAGTGACCAGGGATGACAAGTGGTCAGGGTGTACATCACACGGGAACTTCTTGGTTCCTGAACACAAAGTTCCTAGGGCGAGTAAATGCCTTATGATCACTCATGACAGATACAAAATACATTTAAGTTAGCAGAACAAAGGCATGCAGGTAGAAAACTGCCTAATTAATTGTACTAAATGCTTCTAAAGATTGGCTCTGTAAAATGAAATTATCTTAAAACAAGACAAAGGAAACAAACAAACATGCAAAGACAGAATCACTGGAACAACAAAGAGAAAATCAATAGCTGGCATCTTTAACACAGCATTTTACACAATGTAGCCCTTTTTAAATTTATCACAACAACAGATAATATCCACAATCTCGGCTAACCAGGATGTGCATTGTTATACTGTTACAACGATCACGTCAAGCACAGTGTACTCCTGGTTATTAAAACACAGCATCGCCGTTGCAATGGTCAATCAAATGACAACTCCCATGAAAACCACATAAAAATACTTAAACTATTTCAAATAGAAATCAAAACCAAAAATGACTGTCAGAATTTGGTTCAACTGTATTCAAAATTACACACGTGAACCAAAATAAAAGGAAGGCGGAAAAAAAATAAACAAAACCAGATTGTAACAGGTGGTATCGTTAGCCCTTTTCACAAAAGGAAGTCGTTTTGATCTTCTCATCCAGCAGGATTTCAACTTTAGTCCATGGTCCTAGAGGTGGTTTTCTTTTTTCAGCTTTGATGATAACCTGAGTAAAACTTTTCCAACACACATATAAATGAATGAATAAAAATCTGAGGCTTAGAAAAACAGGATATATATATTATTGATAGAAGGATACCTCAATTATTTGAGTTGCTCCGACTGGTGGGTGAAGGTGATTTATTCCTTCAAATGTGCCTCATGCTTGTTTTATGTTCCACACCCTTTCCCATTTTCCATCATGCTCTTGTGCTAGGAGAAATAATGAAGAGAACAAGAGAGTTTAGATACCAGAAAATGAGACATAGTCAGAAATCGGGCAACTGGAAAAGACAAAACTTAAAAAAAAATATCAAAAACCAAAAATCAGAGTTGAAGACATGCATCTTAGGGTCTTTAACCAGAATGGTAAAGTAAAAGAATCACAGCGAGGAGAGTGTGTTGGGTTGATATCCACCATCTTGGACAGTGACGGGATGTCAGGGGTGACATTTTACTTTGCTGCTTTAATAACATTACACACATGTATCTCTGAGTCAGTAGCGAAGCGGCATAACAGCAATGGTCATGCCGACAAAAGATTCAAAAATAGCACTGGAAACAGCAAAAATACATGTGCAACATTCAATATAAGGTCTAATTCAAAAAAAACTATTGCAGTATTCAAAGAATGCATGAATGAAAGCCTCAGATAGATAAAATGACAAAATAAATTAGTAAAACTGAAAAACATAAACAGATCGTAACATATTTATTTACTCACAGTAGCTGAATTGAACCCGATGGACTGAGAGGGTTGCTTATATTCTGGTTAATAGTAGAATGTCTTATTGCCCATATCTTTTAATTTCTGATATCTGCAAGGGTAGTGAGAAAAGCACTATATAAATGCAAAGAATTATTATTATTAACTAATTAAGGATTGAGACCTTTAACTAGTGGTTATTTTAGTAGAATTTGATATCAAACATCCAAAGAGCTATATACTGAAGCCGAAAGATGAGGTGTGCCAGAGGCTTTTCCAGCAGCACATTCTAAAAAAATGTCAATGTCTGTGGTAAAGTAAATAAATAAATATTCCATGTAATAGTTACGCAGTGCATAAATTCATTCCAATACATGATTACGGTAGCTGGAGCCTAATCATGCACGCATTTTAGTATGACCCTGTCACGGCACTGCATGTGTCACTTATGATTTATTTACTAATATACTGAAAAATAAAAATATGCAAAATGACAAGAAAGGTGATGAAGAAAAATGCAATTTTATGTTTATTTTTAATGTTAAAAGTTGAAACTAACCAGTTCCTCAATGGCCACGTATCAATGATAACTTCACAAATTTGGATTAGCTTGGGGTAGTTGACTTGTAGGCACGTACTGAAGGTTAGGGTTATTGAACACTTCCTGTTTATTCAAGTAAAAGCAATTAGAAATCACTGATCTCGCAGCAGACATACGCGATACACAGCAGTTCAAGTCTACCCACAGAGTACGTGAACTCACAGAAGCGCTGAGCGTCTGAGTGAGGCTGATGTCACGCTCTTCAGATTTTATCTGTTGTGGTTTTCTGACGTCTGGCAGCACTACACAATATAAACATTCACTCTTTTGAAATGTTGATTGCATGGATTTCTCATGCAGCAGACGTATGCGGAATTCAGCAGAGCCCACAGACTTGAATGAGCACTGAACATTCAAGCACAGCTTTTGTTCCACTGCTTAGAGTATTTTTATCTAATGTCCATGTTACATGGTTTACAGAAAGACTTTCTGCCTTTTGAACTGTTGAGTGTGTGGATTTCCTGCAGTCAAATGGTCTGCTGACTCACACAAGTGTCTCGTATCTAAATACGACTGCAGTCACAGTGTTCACAATATCTCTGCCTGATGTGGATTTCTAATATCTCTCTGCATCCCATGGGTTAAAGATAGGCGATCCTTCTTCTATAGTACAGATTGAGTATGTTTCTCATATATCAAATGTATCGCCTACACTGAAGATAACTTCTCCTTACAAAGTCTTGCTGTGAGGAGGGGACATAAGAGAAAAACAGACATATTGCTGTGGACTGAATATTTCCGAAGAGGCAGAATCTAGGGAGGATATTACACCATAATTAGGAGCAACGGCAATTTTAATGAACAATCTTGAAAAGAAGCACAATGCAAAAAACAAAGCAGAGAACTGTTGTGATTATTTGACACAAAATAGTGAAAAGTTTTTAATTGACAATAAAAAAATTCTAAACCAAACCAGCACTCAGCTGGTCTGGAATCCAAAAGCAGGGTTCACCCCAGGCAGCCTGACCCATAACTCTACAGGCAGACTTCAAGGTCTGTATAGGCCTAAATGGGGTTTAGTCTTTTATAGTAAAGAAAAAACAATTTTAAATGTTTCAAATTTAGAAAGATGAAGGAAATCATAAAACCTCCGGCTTAAAGGATAAAGCCAACAAAGAGTCTTTTTGAAAGAAGATTTGCAAAAATCAAAACAGACAAAAACACAGAAAAAGGAAAAATAAAGGGAAATAAGATTTGCCTAAAAAGGGAATCATATCAAACGAGTCCACAATATAAATTCCAGAAACAAGAAAAGCATAAAAGCCGAAAAATCCAAATCAATATTTAGAAAAAAATCATCTCCCCCAACATCAACAGACTACTGAGGCAACTCAGTTCTTCAGCGGTCTATAAAGGCTGAGGGCGGTCACTCAGTGATGACATCACGGTGGCCCCACCTCCAGAAATTCTATTTTAAGGAGGCAGGGCACATAATTAATGAAATATATTAAGAACACAACAAATAAACCAAATAATATTCAACAAACATGAAGTAACACATAATAAAACAGAAATTTACTTACCCTGGCCAAACCGGAACATGAAAATACAGAGGCCAAATTCCAAAATTTAGGTTAAGATTTGATTTCTTTAAGTCTTTATTAAAAATTGAAATGAGTAAAAAAAAGCAGCTTCCATCCTAATATAACATGGTAGTTACTAACATCTGAATGCCTGACATGCGAGAAATAAAAACGTGTCTAATGTCATTGATGCCTAACCCTAAAAAATAAGGAGACAAAATCGATCCATACATTATATATACAAAATGGCAAACTGTGTTCATCATGCAAAAACTCACGAACCATTGGGCCTTGAATCAAAAGCATATGACATAATATGCATAACACAACCCACTGATTGAAGACACAAGCTACCTCCGCCATGTAATTGGGCTTCAGGTCTTTATCATGGCAAGCATCAGTGTGGTGCATTGCTGTGACTAACAAGAAAACAACAGCGGTGCAAACATGTGGCATTGACAGCAAAATGTGCTGACAGTGAAGCACATTTCATAGGCAGACTGATCGTTCTCCTCCCAAATGCAAGTCACACACTATGAGCGAAAAAGAAAGTGATACACAACCAAAGAACTACAGGTGTAGGCTGTCTCCACTGACGAAACTGGACCTCAGGTCCTCGTACCAGCAAGTGGCAGTGCGGTCATACATAACATGGCCGACAAGAACAGAACCGTGCTGACATCCACTGACAGTGAAGCAACTAATCATTTTCATCACCAATTCATGTCATACACTCAGAGCACAAAAGACAGTCACATTTAATATGTCTACTCTGTGGAAACGCATTCAACTGTGTGAAGATGGAAGACACACTAATTGGAACATTTGCTGGTAAAATGGTAGCCATGATGGAACTAAAGTGAAGACGTTTGGCGCTAAAAATGGGATTAGACATTTAAGATTACATCACACTGCAAATTACACAGACTCACAATGGCTTTCATTAGAAATGAGTAACAACATCATTCTTTTAAAACATTCGATCACTTCTTTTTATTTTTTTTCTGTACTGCAATATTAATAAAACCCATTAAACAATATATTTTACTATTATAGACTTCCCTACACAGTTGTAAAGATCGGGGAGGAAGACCCCGCGAATGTGCAAATTTATGAATAACACAAACTGTGGTGGGATGTGCTACAGCAGGATATTATTGTAGTTTTGTTAATTGCTTTTAGGTTTTTTGCTTGGTTCTGTTTTTTAACTTACCCCAGTGGCTAACCGGCGCTGACATGCATGTACACTCTCCTTAATGATTTGATTGCTGTTTAGTTGCGTGGCATCAACTGGGGCTGGCCGCACAAATAAAAAGCAGAAGTGTAAGAAAAGAGAAAAAGAAACAGAGAGAAAGGAAAGCGAGCAAGTGAGCTGGAGAAAGGTGAGAGTCGAGAAGACCCGGCTTGAGCTCAGTGGGTGAGAGGGGGACAGAGAGACAGTGCGTGAGAACACAGAATACTAACAAGCTGGGAGGAGATCTGTTGATTAACTAAGGGAGCAGTGAAGGCGAAATTTACAATTTAATATACACTAACTAATATTAAATAATACTAATATTTATACTTTCGATGATTTTATGCAATACAAATTATTTTCAGTATCCTTTACATATTTTTGGCTTACGTATTGCCTGCCAGTTCTTTGCGATCTTTTGGCAAGCTCCAAAAACATTCCCATTTAATTATTCACTGTCAACTTTTGAATACTAGAAATCATGAATGTCAAAGTCTAGAGGGGTGACTGTGATTAGTATTTTGTTTTACTTGAATACAAGATGGCAGCAAGGTGGCACAAGTGGTAGCGCTGCTGCCTCGCAGTAAGGAGACCTGGGTTCACTTCCCGAGTCCTCGCTGCGTGAAGTTTGCATGTTCTCCTCGTGTCTGCATAGGTTTCCTCCGGTTTCCTCCCACAGTCCAAAGACATGAAGGTTAGGTGCATTGGTGATCCTAAATTGTCCCTAGTGTGTGCTTGGTGTGTGGGTGTGTGTGCCCTGTGGTGCCTGGGATTTGTTCCTGCCTTGCGCCCAGTGTTGGCTGAGATTGGCTCCAGCAGACCCATGTGACCCTGTGTTAGGATATAGCTGGTAGGATAATGACTGACTGACAGAATATAAGACACAAGAATCAATATTTTAGAAACCCTATAAAGGAATAGGTAATCAAAATGCTACTAAATGTTTTACAAAACGGCATATAAAATAGAAGGTGAGCAGGCAGAGATGATACACACGATCGTTTGCTGTGATTTTACATTAAAATATGCAGAGCATTGTTACATTACTTATGTTTATATGAAGGTGGTCATTCAAAATGTGTAAATATGCATAATGAACCATATAAAATAGATAACATTGCACTTCACTCCATTTCCAAATCTGCTTAACCCAAGCAATGTCACAAGGAGGCTAGAGCCTATCCCAGCAAGTACTGGGTGCAAGGCAGGAACAATCCCTGGACAGGGTGCCAGTCCATACAGTAGCTGGATAAACTTACACTCAAAAAAAACACACATGCGGCCAATTTAGCAATGCCAGTTCACCTAGCCTGCATTTTTTTGGACTGTGGGATAAAACTTACGTGGGAATGGGAAGGAAATGAAAACTCCCTGTACACTTTTATAAATGAAGGTGCCAGCGTGGGTCAACAGAGCGAGACCACAGAGGAACCATTCTTGGTTCCAAGACCCATCCACATGAACGTTCCAGAAAGATCCTTTATTTATTTATATCCATAACCGGCTCCCAGGTTTTCTTAACTTGTTAGTTACCTGACTGATAAGCATACCATTCCTTAGATTTCATGTTATTAGGAAGGGTTTCAAAGCACAAAGAACCAACTTCATATGTAAAGAACCCATCTCAGAATGAATTACTGTTTGGTCAAGCAAAAGGTCGATGAGGAACCACACGACCCAGTAAAGAATGATAAAATGCCATTAAAGAACCAGTATTTTTAAGACTGCAGGGAGCATCTAGAAGGTGAACCTCCATCTCCTTATTACAAGGCAGTAACACTACCATTGTGTCACCATGCTGCCCACACATTGCACTCTTTTACAAATATTTAAATTCTAATAATTATTTATTGCAACTTGTAAGGGTTTTGCTAACAAAACAGGTTCTTAAAATAGGCATGACGACGACCGATTTTCTGTCACGTGTTCTTTGAATTTGGGCCGTGCCGAGTCACAATATTACTCAGTGGGAAAGAGTCGCATAAGGTTTGTGAAGTGTCTTGTGATGGGTCATTGCTGGAAGTTTAAATAAATGCCATTGGCCTGCTATGACCAGTGTCAGAGATTTACCATGTGGAGTCCCCCATTCCGGGAAGGCGATCGACGAGATTCTCCAAAGGGGGAAGAGATTAATATCGGCAGCAACACTGAGTCTTGAAGGCACGAAAAATACAAAATTGGGAAGCAACAAAAAAACATTTTAGAACCACTGGATTATACTGGTGTGATCTGGGGATTTATAGCAAACATCGGAAAACTTTCATTTTGTTAGGTTTAGGGATGGCTTACTGAAGGCAATACCGGTAGGCTTGTTTGAGCAGTGTTTTTTTTTCTTTTTTTCTGCTGCATAGTATTAAGTGAAAGTAAAATTACAAATTGTCTTGCAGGACGGATTCAGATTCAGGGCCTTTTAAGTAAATGAAGGATAAAAGAGTATTCTACAAGTCTACTGAAAAATTACCAACTTGCTCTTTAAACTTCAACTGCTAATTAAGAAGTGTTTTAGTTGTCAAAACATTTCTGAACAATCATTTAATAAAGTGAATTACACTTCCCCGATCCTCATACACTAAGTTTGAACAAATCAAGTGACTCAAAGAATGGGCAAACACTGAGCCAGAATTTGGTGATAACACTTCAGATTGAAATTCTGTATAATAGCAGGTAAAGCAAGCTGACATATAATTGCACAGTGTCTTAATTACTCCAAAGACAGGCTGTCAACCATAATTTCAGTTTCGTAGACCAAACGTTGATGCCTGGTTTCCAAGCCTGGTGACCACTTTTAAAAGTTAGTGTTGAGCCATGTTTGGGTGACAGGTGTGGCGACACTCCAAAACAAGAACAAAGCGTTTAGTGCAAATTGTGATGCTGCTATGACACGTCAAACTTTCAGTCATCAATTGGGACACCATTGCCACCAACAAAATAGCCACGGCCATTCCAAAGCACAATACAAATAAGTAACAAGATGCATGTAGATTGGAGTTCTGCACAATACAAAACTTTTAAATTACAATAGCTCTACTCCAAAGTGCCATTGATGCTTTGTAAATCTACTGAAGCATTAAAGTGTTATTACAATACATTAACTGAACAATAGATTCCCCCATGTAGCCCCCAATCCAATTTACTGCACGGCAAAACCCCTATTCAGGTAACCCCGATCCGATGTGCTGCACAACAGATGCCCCCAGGTAGCCCCTATCCCAGTATGTTGTATGGTACCTGCTCCCAGGTATCCCCTGTTCCAATGTGCTGTATGCAGATGCCCCCAGGTAGCCCCTATTCTAGTAAGCTGCACGACAAATACCCCAGGTAGCCCCTATTCTAGTATGCTACATGGCAGATGCCCCCAGGTAGCCCCTATTCTAGTAAGCTGCACGACAAATTCCCCAGGTAGCCCCTATTCTAGTATGCTGCATGGCAGATGCCCCCAGGTAGCCCCTATTCTAGTATGCTGCAAGGCAGATGCCCCCAGGTAGCCCTATTCCAGTATGTTGCACGACAAATACCCCAAGTCGCTTCTATTCCAATGTCCTGCATGGTAGCTGCTATCAGGTAGCCCCTATTCTAGTAAGCTGCACGACAAATACCCCAGGTAGCCCCTATTCTAGTAAGCTGCATGGCAGATGCCCCCAGGTAGCCCCTGTTCCAATGTGCTGTATGCAGATGCCCCCAGGTAGCCCCTATTCTAGTATGCTGCATGGCAGATGCCCCCAGGTAGCCCCTATTCTAGTAAGTTGCATGGCAGATGCCCCCAGGTATCCCCTGTTCCAATGTGCTGTATGCAGGTGACCCCAGGTAGCCCCTATTCCAGTATGTTGCACGATAAATACCCCAAGTAGCTTCTATTCCAATGTGCTACATGACAGCTGGCCCCCAGGTAGCCCCCATTCTAGTGTGTTGCAAGGCAAATCCCCCACTTCGGGTAGCCCCTACTTCAGTATGCTGCACAGCAGAATCCCCCCACATAGCTCCTGTTCCAATGTGCTGCACACCAGATGCTCCTAGGTAGCCCTTGGTTCAATGTGCTGTATGGCAGATGCCCCCCCAGGTAGCCCCTATTCCAGTGTGCTGCCTGGCTGTCCCAAGTAGCGTTAGCCACAATGGTATACTGTGATCTTAGCTGTAGTTCCCCTACAGCTTAAAGATGAGACGTTACATTAATTGCGGGCTCTGACTTGGCCTGGTATAAGTGAATGCTGCCTGCTAATCACTGGCATCTAATCTGGGCTGGATTACTAAATGGCACCCAATGCTTCTAGGATGGGCACCATCTCCCTGCAGATCATAAAGTGAATGGAAGCCTAGATTTACAGCGTATAACTGAATCAGAAGAGTTGGCTGCATGCAGCATATTGTATGAGGATACAAGGTTTACACTTTTACCCAGGATCCTCCAGTAATGGACACAGTACCGCTACTCCTCTTGATTTTTTTCTTCTTTACTAAAAGGCTCAATTCAACCCCACAGGTCTTTGAAAGCTGATGGCCGTCAGATAGCCTCTAACATTTCAAGACACTCATTTAAAAGCATTCTAGTGCTGGCCTCGTGACCTTCAGGCAAAGGCGCAAATGTCTTCATTTCACTGCCATTGTGAACCTCAGGGACCAACGATTATTATCAATTGTGAATACAGCCAACACCACACAAGGCTTGTCAGCTGGTGAGCTGCCACATTTTAGCTGAAAAAAATGGAACTTCAGGCTTAAAAGCAAAACTATAGTCAAGACAAGAGCAGGTAAATATGTGCACTTAAAGATAAGCAGAGTAATGGATGTTGATTTTTTTTTTTACCCCCTACAGTATGGCGTCTTTCTAGTCCAAGTTGTTTTCTTTAGCATATTTTTTTTGTCTTCCAAAGGAAAAAGGTAAGACAGAACATAAATGGCATTTCATTCATGTTCTTCCAAAAAAAAGAAAAACCTCTGAGAGCAGAGGAGCCTCACAATTCTGGAATGCTGACAGCGTGTATTAGCATCAGTGCACTAATTTGTAAAAGCAATAGCCTGTGTTTACTTTCCAATCAGGAACATCTGCTGCAAAGATGTCCGTTCGATAGGCACAGTTGCCTCAGTTCCCTTTAATAATGATTTGAGTGCTGCTCCATTGTTCCCGCTAAACTTGACAAAGTGACAAATTAAAGATAATCTGCCTTTTCCTGTCCTCATAGGAAACGATTTCAAATGGTCTAAAGAGCGAAAGGGCAATCTGACCCTGCTGGCTATTCTTGTGGCCCCCCATGAGGGACAAAGAGAGGGGACCTGAGCACACGTGGGCTGCACGGATGTGGATGGGCACACACAAATTCATACATAAATGCTGGGGGGATGTTTTGTTTAAAACACATAAAAGCCTGCCGAGGTGAAACTCTTCCCACAGCTACTAGGGAGCCGATACAGTAATGGGATATTAAATCAGTTTGGCTACTTGGCTCATTAGGCACATCCGCAAAACCTCTGAAAAGAAATCTAGCATTCGTTTGTTTGTGTGTTTTAATAATAATAATAAAAAAAAATTCAATAAATCACTTCAAAAATATGAGCCACCAGGCTAGGGTCAACCTCTAGTTTTGATCTAAAACAAATCTGCCCGAGAGGAATAGAGTATCAGAATCTACACCAGAGTTGGTCCAAAATGTTAAAATATTTTTAACGGTATTCACTTTCACATTATGTCATCACAAAATGGTCATCCAGTGCTTCCAGTTTAACCTCAAGTGTTCCTTCAACCTTTCCAGCAGGCACTATTAATGGGAATTGAATGTGTAATGTAATGTAAAAAACCATCAACAACCTGCACAGGGTGGGCTCCTGCCTTGAACCCAAAGACTATCTTACCCACAGAAGTGGGAAAACGAATGACTGGATGGGTGAATTGAACTGAATTGAATAAAGCGAGGTTTCATGTCTGGGGACAACTTGCTAAAATCTTTCTAGTTGGCAGCGCTGAAAGCCTACGACCAAAGGGATTCTTTCTAAAAAGTCCCCTACCCCCCATTTCCTCCAGTTGGTGCCCTGTAAATGTTCAGGGTATAACCAAAAACACAAGCAAAACAATTATCTTGATAGCTGGCAAAATTTGTTCAATTTGTTACGGCAAAACTACAGAGATTGTTTCAATGCAGAGGTTTAAAGAATAATATTCAGTTAAATATTGTTGGAGAGCATGCACTGATAGCAAGTTTCCACACCCACCACACAATGAAACACTTGGATTGGCACCCGAGTGCCGCGGGTGGCACCACGGCACAACACTGGGACAATGGCTGGAGTGCCAATCCTGCCTCCAACCCACAAGTTTTCTCTGTAAGTTGGAGGACAAAGCAATTGCTTGTTAAGGGCCTTGCTCAAGGACCCAATGGAGTAGAGTCACTTCTGTAATTTACGGGATTCAAAACGGCAACCTTCTGATTACCAGCGCAGAGCGAAATAGAGTTAAATACAGTCGACCCTTGACATACGACCGACCTGACATACGAACAACTTAATTTACAACCAAAATTTTTGTTTTGATTTACGACAAACATCTTCTGTTACGACCCGAATGCGGTCACGTGTATCTGCTTGTGCGATTGTAAACAAACAGCCGAGAGCGTTCGTAAGCGTCAGTCGGAGCCCAGATACATGTGTTTGTGGACGTAATTTCAGTCAGTGCAGTAATTTATCAATATATATAATTCACTAAGACCATGGCAAGCAAGACGCATAATTGCTAAGGAAGGAAGAGAAGGTAACAAAGGTAAAGAAAGCGATTGTTAAGGGATGTTAGCTAGTGGGCTGGCGTGGCACATGATGATGTCATCAGGCTGAGTCAGCACCGGCTTGCTTTGGAGTGTATTATTACAGCAGTTCACAACACGACCAGCTTTGAACTGAGTGCTCGACTAATGTCATTATTAACTTGAGAAAAAGCGATCACAATCGAAACGAAGAAGGAAATTGTGCTGAAATATGAGAGTGGCGTTCGTGACCGATCTCGCTAATATGTACAGCATGTCGAAATCCACCATTTCGACAATTTTACAAAGAAAAGATTTGCATAAGGAGGCTCCTTCTAAACAATAACCACCTTCCGTTTCATTCTCCTCCTCCTCCCTTCCTGTAGCCCAAAGATGTCAAATTAAATGGTGAGTAAAATATGAAATTGTTGTTTCTGGTAGGCTACGCACTTTTTGGTTAGTACATTAGAAAAATTATTGGTGTTTTGGTAAATTATGCACATTATACAACCCTTGTTTATTATGAAAAGTTTAAGTAAGTGTTGCTGTGGGAGGTTTGGAGCGCATTATGGGAAAAATAGTCTTGACTTACAACCAACTTGAGTTACAACCAGCCCTCGCAAAAACGAATTGAGTTCGTAAGTCAAGGGTCCACTGTATTATGGTCTGTACATATTCAGATATGTCCGTGTCAATTACTGAATTTGTTTGGACGTTCAGTCGGAATGTGGATGCTGTGAAGCCTCATCATGTCTGTGCTGCTATCAGTGTCGTAGGTACTTTTACTATTTGGCCATGCGGACTACATAAATGTGCTTCACCTGTGAGTCTTTGTTACCTACAGCAAAAAGATTCACTCACCGAGGGGTTCATTTCGCCTTCTTTTGTGAGACAGCACACTTTTTGACTCAAATGTACAGTCTAGACTTCATCTTCTCACAGACATTGCTGCCAATTCTTTGAACCTCACCTTTACCCTGACTGAGTCGTTACAACTGTGAGTGACAGAGGCCACCTCCAGTCATTCTCATTTATATCACTGGTCCAGTGATGTACTTGAATGCCAAATGGTTTTACTGAATTTTTCTTTCCTTTGCAACAGGTTATGTTTATTTTTTTAACATATGCAATGGGGGTTTCATCATACACACAACATTCTATGAAACAGATGGAGGGTAAATGGATAAAAAATGAGAAAAGTGCGCGAAAATGTAGCGGAGTTCTTAACCATGAATTCTAACCGATCTTTTTGCCTAATCAAAAACAGAACCCTAAAGTGTAGTTAAAGTTCACACCAAAATAGTCCAAAAGAATCAAGAAAAGCATAATCACACATATCGTTATCCGAATCCCGGATGAACTGGAATGTCTGATCTTTTATGCCACTGCCACAATGATACCATGTGTCAAACATGAACATGCCAGTTCCATTCCAGTTAACATGGTGGTAACTGCACTACAAAATAGCTTTGCTTGTGAAAACCAAGATAGAATCGAAAAAAGATGTCAATTATTTTAAAACGAGCACAAATCAAAAAAGTAACATTGGGAATGAATTCAGCAACCCTCAAAACCCCCAAAACTTTCATTTTATATGCAAACGTCTTCCTAGAAAATGAAGTAACTAGTATGGATGACAAGACATTGAACATAAACCCAAGGTTACCGTGCAACTCTGACCCAAGTTATTAAATTGGCCTGGGCTCCCAATGTGAACAAGTGGACCAGGGCATCACAGTGGGTACTGCGGTCCCCTCATGGATCCAGGCTGCTCACGTGTGAAACCTTGTGGGTTCTCCCCAAGCCTGGGGGCGTTTCCATCAGCTCCTTCTGTTTTCATCCAACATTGCCAAAGACATGGAGGTTAAGCTGACTGGCAGTTCTAAACTGCCCAACGTGTTTATAAGTGCACCCTGAGATGGATTGCTGCCTTGTCCACGGGTATTTCTGACTTTCAGCCGATGCTGCCAGGATAACCTTGGCCTCCCTTGATCCTGAATTGGACTAAACAGATTTGAGAATGAGATGTTATGGTTTTACTGTATCTTATTGGGATGGTGTTCATTATAGAAAAGACTTTATAGAAAATAAATTGTTTTAGTTTATGCCCTGACTGCTAAAAAGAAGGAAGATATCCAAGGCAAGAATGCTGTTGAATTAAAGCTGAATGTCATCGGACCAATATTTACCACAATCGGCCTGCTGACACCGTAGTGTGGAATGCCATGTTTTCTCCCCACTTTCTGACACATTTTGCTGGATAATAAGCACAGGCTCCCCTCTCCTCTTTGTTATTTCCCTGTAGTTCCATTCACAAGATGCCATCTGATTTGAGTCAGACAGAAATTATTTATTCCTGCTCTGAGCTAAATTTTGTTTCAGGAATTTGTGACAATTAGAAGAGCTTTGGACATCACATAATCTCTCTGTATGGCTATTTTTATAAGTTACTATACCCAGATATAGGTTATGGCTATGTTTTGGTTTCCCGACACCTTTTCATGATCCCTGTGATTGCTGGGGACATGTCCTGTAAGTCACATCATGTGACATCACCAGCGTGATGTTTTGAAAGCCAAATGAGTCACATGTTAATTGGTGTCTCTAGGACAAGATAGATTGACCCTTGGAGTCCCAATGTTTTGTTTTTTTTTTCTTGTATGCTACAGTTTGCACACTGGTGCCATCTGCTGGCTCTGAGCAAGTGAAACGTCCGTACAGGCTGAAGACACACTAGCTGACAAAATGACCAGGGGCCTCATATATAAATGGTGCGTACGCACAAAAATGTTACGTACGAACATTTCCACGCTCACACCGCGATGTATAAAACCTAAACTTGGCGTAAAGCCACACACATTTCCACGGTACCTCATACCTTGGCGTACGCAAGTTCTGCGCTCGGTTTTGCAGACTGGCGGCACCCAGCGTTAAAGCAGTGCTACTGTTCCAGTGTGGTTTCCCTTTCTTTTTTAGATCCACATCCCTGACGCGGCTTTATAAATGCACTGAAATTTCGCATATTGTTTATTAGTGTAATGCATCTGATTGTAATTAACCTGTAACAATAGAATGGTCAAAGTATTCTAAATACAACAGCTGCTTTAGTGTTGTTACTCTCACTGCATCTTCTTCTTTCAGCTGCTCCCGTTAGGGGTTGTCACAGCGGATCATCTCTTTCCATATTACTCTCATTGCACCACTCGGAGTATTTATATCACTGTATCTGAGTGAGGACAGCAGCTGATCAGAAGAGAATTATCGTTATACAGCATCAAGCACATGCTGCCTCAGCCATGCTGTCTATTGAACTGCTCTCATACAGCAAACGCTTCAGAGCCTTTCCTCGCGGTTCAGAAACTTTCATCCCAAGAACTATAAACACACTCAATCAGTCCATCAAGTGCTCCTTGTAGAACAGTTTGTACTTATAAGTACAATTGCCTCACTGTAAACTTGCAATACCGTTATAATATTTCACAACCTGAGCCACTTTATAAAGCGCGTATTTACATATGATGACAAAATCATTTTTAAGATGAAATGCAGCAAAATAAAACTTTAACTTAATTCAAATAATATATATTGTTAATAAACAAACAAACAAACAAACAAACATGTGAGGACACGGTGTTGCAGCGCTAACAAGGAGCCGGTGCTCCGTTCATGGATTGTTCCTGCCTTACGCTGTATTCTGGCTGGGACTGGTGCAACACTGGAAGGATAGATGGATAGAATAATTTAACACGTACTACAAAGATATTTCAACGTAACGTGCTTTAACTCCTATCATCAAATGATATCAAGTATGCATCTCAGTATTTTAATTATTCGGAGAGCTGTAATATCACGAATGTAATGCATTCTGTGTCCTGTCGGAGGAAGAGAAAGCCAGTTTAAGAAGCACATAGTGATTCACACACATAGAGCACATAGAAGATCAAATACAAAACAAAGCATTTAACGTGCTACTTTAATTGCAATTAATGGGATTTGACAAACTAGTAAATTAAACGATTTTAAGATGAAGTTTATGATGTTCTACTTTAATGAAAATAAACTACGTGATTAAAGTGGAAATTTAGAGATTAAAGTTGACATGTCATGCTTTTCACGCTGACTGGGATTTATGTAACGGAAAAACGTGGAAGTTGGCATGCGCACAGATTTATGCATCTGGATTTTTTGTGCATAAGCACATTTCTGCCATGTTATAGTGTGAATTCTACGCATGGCATTATGCATGAGGCCCCAGAACTTAACATTACTCACCAGGGCATTTGCACATGTTGCTTCTGTCTATTGTATTATAAAAAATAGTATTGTGTGCTTTTGCATAGGGTGTTGGGTGAGGCTTAATTGAGAGGGGAAGTGCAGCTCCACATAAAGGTGAAGCAAACGGTGTTTAGTTAACTCCTGCTTTGTCAGCCTTTCCTCAAAATGTAGGCACTACGAACAGTCCACCTTGAACTAAGAGGACAGTAAGACAGCGTTCATGGTTACAACCCAGCCAGAAATTACCACAATCAGACCCAAAATGAGCAAATTCTTGACTCACCAGAGCAGAGACTTTACTAAAGGGGCCGTGTGAATGACAAATGAGACAGCAAACAAGAACGAAAGGGTCACTGCTTAAAAAAACATAAACCTTTGCTTTCTTTCTTTAACTTATTCTACAAATGTACCTGGGCAACACCAGACAGATTGGCTAGTAATAATAATATAGGTTTATTTTCATCTGGACCCTTTTGTGAGAAATTTTGGGGTCCAGGAGGGGTCCGCGGTGTTGCCAAAACCCTTATAGAGTGATGTTTCTTTTTTTGAATCCTTTTCATAGTGAGATTTCAGATTGAGAAATACACACGCAAAACAAAATTTTGCAAAGACTTTATAAAAATGTACGTATGTAAGGGACACTTTCACTAATTGCTGCCAATTATTTTGTGACGTCATATTTTACATCATGTATGGAGTGAGGCTTGGGCTGCCAGACAAACACAGTGATGGCGTGCTGAGTAAGGAATAGGAATTTCAATTTACTGTGCACACGTGACAATAAGTCTGAACGAACTGTTGACATTTTTTATCAAAGCATAGCTTCATATTGTTTTAAACAAGCCAACAATACTGTTCAGCTGCATTTTGCTCACCAACACTCAGTGTTACGAGCTGTTTGGGGCATGTTGTTTGCACTCACGCCACTTTATGCCCACCTGGGAGTCCACCAAACACAGCTGTTAGTGGATTAGGAGGTATTGTGACAGCAAGGCTGTCTGGAAGGCATTTAAACATTTTTGTCCAGAATGATGTTAATTTGGTACGCGCCCAAAACATATGGCCTAATGAGGCTGGAGCTCGATTGCAACATTTGCAGGTTGGATCTTGCCCTGGAAACATTTTGGACAATTTTAAACAAGATAGATATGCTGAATAAGTTGAATAACTGTGTGCTTTGTGCATATGGAGCTCGAGTGAATTCTGTGCATGGCTGCCTTCCCGTCTGTTTCTGTAATGTTGGGTAAGAGACCCTATTCCTACTGTACTCTGGGATCTTTAAAAGGAAAAGACTTTAAAATGGTTTTATACATCACAGAAACGCTGTACGATTCCTGAAGACTGGTCAATATCTCTTCTCTAATAGAAGTAGGTGGTAGGTGAGGAAAATTGGGCAGATTGTGTTTAGCAAAGTTTCTGATTTGGAGATAGTGGAAAAATTATGTTGATGGAAAGTTAAATTTGGAATGTAATTGTTTGTAGGAGGCAAAGATGTTATCTATGTACATATCTAAGTGATTTAACCCCTTATGTTTTCCAAACATTAAAAATTGCATTTGGGGTGAAAAAAGGTGGTTATCATACAGAGGTGCCATAGCAGAGCACATCACGGGCAAGTCTCCCTGCCATTGAAGACATCTACCTCTATAGGTGCTTGCGTAAGACAAGCAGCATCATAAAGGACCACAGCCATCCAGCACACCAGCTGTTCTCCTTGTTACCGTCTGGCAGACGATACAGAAGTCTGGCTGCTCGGACTACAAGACTTAAGAACAGTTTTTACCACCATGCCATTCGACTCCTCAACAGTGTAAAGAAAGACAACACAGAGCGCATAAAGTTTTGGGGTTGTGAGCCCCGTATACTGTCAAAATGAAATAAAGGTCTTTGCCGTTTCACACAAACAAAAATCATGAATCAAATACAAGACAAAAATGGAGGGTTGGAGTGACAGTTTTAAAGGGAGGGACCGGAAATCAGGCGTGATGGCTGTTGGGTAGGCGTGGTGGTGCATGGGAACTTGACATCATCACTGGGGGACCAGAGGGAAGAAGGGAACCTGGAAGTGCTGTTCTGTTTTCACTCCGGGCTGGTTTATGGCGGCGTCGCTATGAGACAAGAGAGAGAAAAGTTAGTACACCGCTTTCGTCCCCCGGCCGGCTGTTCGGCGATGCGCGTCGGATCCGTCAACTGCTCCTGATGCGCTTGTGCGTGACAACAGCAACACCTGAACACTTCCATACGCTTACATTGCACGTACATTGCACTACTCACACACAAACTGTACCTGCATACACTCTGAATACTGACTGGAACATGCATCTGCACTTTATTGAATATGAATCTGTACTTATAAAACATTATCTGTGCAATAACTGTCATTTGTACTTGCTGCTCCTTCAACTCATATTGCTCTATAACTTCTTTTAAAATGTACACATTGGTTTTTCTGTTTGTTTTTTTTTTTTTTTAATTAATTTTAATGATTTTTTTTAGCTTTATTGGATCTAGGCTGAGTGACTTGTTTTTCTCGTCATACACATTTCATTGTACGTTGATCCTGTGTTAACCTATATTTGACAAATAAACCCTAGCCAAACCCAAAGATATCTTGAAGTGCTTCCTACATTGGTTCCATTTTCTGAGTGAATGATGCACAATTGGGTTGTTAGTAAAAATACATTAATTAAGCAATAGAAAGGAGGGCCATTTTTTTGTTTGCACCATACTCGGACACTCTTGTTCAGAAGATGGCAGAAGGAAATTGATTGGGGATTGAGTTTTTGAGTGAGTAAAAGTAATGAGTAACTTCTACGATTTCTTGTTGATGGAAATTTATTCAACTTCACCTTGTGATGCGACTGTTCTAATTTTCGAAGTTGTGCCTAGTAGCAGTTTTAAATGACCTTTAAATCGACTTTATAACTTTACTCAAATACCTTGACTGGATCTGAAACACAGTGCAATGCCCTCCACAATCCAGCACTTCCAAAAACGGCCTCTGGGCCCCCCTACTGGAGATGCTTCCCATGGGCCATGACAGAGTGGGTATGAAAATGCCACAGACACAGCAACCAGGCACAGGTTTCTGAACTGCTAATCAATGCGCTACCACATTATCGTTGTTTGATTTTTTTTTTTTTGGTTAGTTTTTTTTAAATTGTAGCCCACGCAACCTGCAGAGTGAATTTATGGCTAGGACTTTAACTGGCAGCCTTGTGACTTACAGTGCAGTGTCTTAACCACTAGGCCATACTGTAATTCAGCAAGTAAAAGAAATAAAAATAAACAATTAAAGGAAGAGTTTATTTAGAGTAGTGTGAAATATAAGCCCTCGGGGTGCTCTGAAAAAAATCCTATAATTATATTACAATAAAATGTAATCTGCCATGCTGTCTTCACAAAGAGAAGCAGGAGAGGCTGCCTGGTGATTATGAAGGATGAGTGCTGTCAAGACAGGCCACCACAAATTACAAATCACAATCACTTTTACGCAAAGCCCTGGTTTTCCCCCAGCGGTAAATTGTCTATTATTGAGCAAGATCAGGCTATGGAGATTACCCAAATCCTTGCTCAGAAGGTGCGTGGAGTATGAGGTGTTGAAAAGCATCACCTCATGTTCTGCCAGGTGGGCTCTCACTGTTGTCAGTCCTTAAGAGAATTCAAGAGAGATATTAAAAAAACAAAATGAGCCATATGACCCATCCAGCGTCTGAAGGGCTAAGCCTGGCAAGATACAGTCATGCATAAGAAGCCAGCATACTAACTTCATATATGTGTCTTTGGGAGCCTGAATTAAGGTGGGGGGCACACATGGATATGGAGAGAACACACAAAGCTCACACACATGGGGGACAGGAGGTGAGAACTGGTGCTAAGCTCACATGTGACATTTGTTCATTTCTCATGTTCAGCAGCGGCTTCGTGCATACATACGAAATGTGGTGGACTCCTCAAGCCAGAGTATCTTCAGCCGGAGTTCACGTAGATTAAGTGACTCATTCAGGGTCACACATTGCGGTGCAAGCAAAAATGAAACCAACAGTCTTCACCACTACAACACTATTTAAGTCGGTGAGGATATCCCAGAATGCTCTACTTCAAATTTTTATAAAGACCGATGGGATGTGTGAACGTTACCCGGGCACAGACAGGCTAACATGTTGTTTTTCCACCACCACACATTTATTTACAATTACTACTTACAATATTTACAAGTGCACACAATGCCTTCTTCTTCGGGCCACCTCCACACTCTCTTCTGCTTCGTCCTGCTTCCACCCAACTCCAGCCTCGAATGAAGGGAGGTGGCCCATTTTATTATCACCCGGATGTGCTCCAGGTGGGTTCCAGCAATCACCCGCCGACACGCCCCTGTGTCCCTGCTCTTCTTCCCCCCCCCAGCACTTCCTGGTGTGGCGGAAGTGCCGAGTTCCAGGGCTCCAAAGACATCGTGGCGCCCCCTGGCGGCAACCATGGG
Source organism: Polypterus senegalus (assembly GCF_016835505.1). Taxonomy (NCBI): domain Eukaryota; kingdom Metazoa; phylum Chordata; class Cladistia; order Polypteriformes; family Polypteridae; genus Polypterus; species Polypterus senegalus. The sequence goes on along the minus strand of NC_053169.1, from coordinate 29,653,859 downwards.
CCCCTACAGGGTGGAGCTTCAAAGCTCCCTACCCATGGCCTCCAAAGCAACCATGGTGGCGGCGCCCATGTGATACCAGGTGGGCGCACGCCCTCTTCCAGTCCTTCATGGCATCCCGGCCGGGTCGTCGCCCCTGGCATCCCTAACAGATGTTACATTTTACCATTTTCAGAAAATGACTTTTTTCAGCTAGTAACAATAAATAGCAGGTAATGTGGTGTAGGCATCTCGACCCATTAGGCTGCGGGTTCAGTTCCCATCTCCTTCTCACTATTTGACCCTGAGAAAGTCATCCAATGTGATAAAAAATATGAAAAACATTCTAAATTTGCATGCTGTCCAGTATTCATTAAAATATACAACAGTAACACAAGTAGAGTTACTGTTCTGGACAGTGACTCAAGTAAATAGAAGACTAGCCCTTCAAAAAAATACTCTAGTAGATACGAGGGGGTACCCAAAAATAACCAGAATTGGAAAAAAAAAAAATTGTTTTAATAATATTTACTTACTGAAACTTTAGACTCCTTCAAAGTACTCTCCATGTGAACGATTGTACTTGTCCTAATGGTTTTCCCACTGGTGGAAATATTTTTGGAATTGCTGAAGAGGAATGTTGTCCAACGTCTGCAACGATTTTTCTTTGACTTCCTCCATGGTACAAAAATGCTTTCCTGTGAGTTCTTTTTTCCTATGCGAGAACAAGAGCAAGACCAGGCAAGTAAGGAAAAGTGGCACGAACTCTGAGATACACAAGTCAATTCAGAAATGTCTTCAATAGTCCAACGACGATCTTCATAAATTGTACTGCAAACTTTTTCAAGATTTCATCATTCCTAATTGTGGAAGGTCGGCCAGATCTTGGTTTAGTCTTGGTTGGTCTTCAAGTGACATTTCCCCTCGTTTGAAACGTGAAAACCACTCATAGACCTTAAAAGCTTCCTCTTTAAAAAGTTTCATCAGCGGTTTTCCCTCAGAGAAAACTAAATTTCATGCAGACTCGCTGTTCCTTATGATCACCCATCGCAAAAATTTTGCAGAACACATTTAATAAGCACCAAGAAAAACCAACATGGAATACCAAACAAACAATACAGAGCAATGCCACTTGGCATACTGGCACAGAATACTAAGTGTTGATTGTGTGTCAGGTAGAGATTATGGATATTTTTGGGTACCGTCTCATATTTTATAGTATTGGATACTAAATGCACTTAAATACAAGAAATCGAGGATCTTTTGGTTTTATATTTGATTAAAAGAAGTTCTTACATGTTTAAAGTAATTCAAGCTATCATCTTTTTGTGTGGGAGTCGTATTACAATCACTAAAGTAGAAGACAAGTAGCTCCACCTTGAAGCAGCGACATTCAGAGCAAGTGAACATCTTGAGTGATTTTATTCTCATTCGATAGGATCTGCACCAACAGAAGAGGCATACAGACTCCCCCACCTTAGCTAATCCGTTCCTGAAAACCCCATCATAAAAGTAAGCAACTTTAAGTAAGTAAGTAAGGATGATGGGTCGGCATACCAGCCATGCTAAGCACATCGCCACCATCACCACTTGTGTTCTGAGACACTAGAACTTAAAACATAAGGAATTTGTCCATTCTGTCCATTCTGTCCATCAAGCTAGTTTGTTTAGCCAATAGCCAAGTTGTCCCAATATGTCATCCAGACACTTCTTAAAGGTTGTCAATGTTTCTGCTTCATCTTCATGTAGATAGGTTGTTCCTACAACTCTTTTGAGTGAAGTAATGCTTCAGGCTTCAGTCAAAAACACATTTGTCTTAATTTCCACCCATGTCCTCGTGTACATGATCTATCATTTCTTTGAAAGAATTCTGCTGTATTTACTTTATTGATGCCTTTGAGGATTGTGAAGAACTGGATTAGGTCCCTAAGCTGCCTCCTCTGCTCGAGACTAAATGGATTTAATTCTCCAGGGATGTCAGAGTGCTAGGTGTCTTTACGTCCTGGTCGCTCTCCTCTGCACAGCTTCAAGTGCTGCTATGTCTTTTTGTAGTGTGGTGACCAGAACTGCACACAACACTCTAGATCTGGTCTCACTAGCGCATTATACACTCTGAGTATAATATCCTGTTCTGTCAGAACATTAGATGATTGAGATTTCCATGGACAGAATATCAAGGCACAGCTAGGTAGGGGAGGGGGTCCCGTTCAGTGGCCTTAGAATTGTGTCACTGCTTTTTGCAGATGGCATGGTCCTGTTGGCTTCTATTGGGTGTGAACTCCAGCATGCCAGCAGTGTGAAATGGCAGGGATGAAGTTCAAATCTGAGGACATGGAAAAAGGTGGACTGTCCACTCTGAGTTGGAAGGGTAGGAGTTTAAGTACGTTAGGGTCTTGTTCACAAGTGAGGGGAAAAGGGATGGCGAGATCAACAGATGGATGTGGGTGGCGAGCACAGTTATTCTGTCGCTATACCAATCTTTAGCGGGGAAGAAAGAGCCGAGTCAAAAGTTCTCGATTTCCCAGTCTACTTTGGAGGCCCAGTGTGTTCTGGGAGGATTAGATCTTCCAGAAAGCCTGGGAATGCCTTGGGGATCCCACAGTATGATTTAGCAAGTGTGACTGGGAAAAGGGACGTATAGGCCTCACGGCTAAGACCATTTCAGATAAGTGGTTGAATTGATGAGGATGCTGGATCCACAGGCAAAGCTCAGTCAAACATGGGAAAAGTTCGGGCCTGGGTGGGCTACTCTAGTTCACAAAATACTGGCCTACTTAAACTTACCCATTTCCAGAATTTTGTAAGGAAATGTGATAAATTGCTGAGACACTTTAGCCAGGATTGCTTGGTGCTGCTAATATTTACGTCCTCAAGGCATGGTGGTGTCGTATCTCCATGAGGGTCAGCGCCTTTTCCAATCTGTGTAATGCACTGACACCCGATATGCTTTTTTGTTTTGTTTGACATAAACGGAGACAGGACTGACGTGACAGTCAACACCAATTACTTTTTTTTTTTCTTGTTTAATTTGTTAAAAATGTATAATAATTGAGCAGTCAAGTCTGAAAGATGAATGGTGGAATGCAGGGTGTCATTTATTTCCCACAGATTTAAAAATGTGAAACTTTGATACCTTGTATGGTTAGGCCAGACCTGGTAAACTGGCTCAGTGTGACTTGAACTGGTGTCCCACCCTGCCCTGGCTCTCACGGACACTAATAGATGGACGGGGAGATCTAGCAGGTTAAATGTTTGCTTCTTCCGTTACCAGCACAGGACAGGGGAGGACAAGTATGCTACATGTGCTGCCATCCCTGCCTGGGTTAGTTCATGAATTGCATACATTGCTACTGGGAAAGGCTCCTTTACTCCATTACTCTACAAATAAGAAAAATATAAAGAAAATCAATGGGTTACTGTTTAATACAAATTGAATCCATCATTTCATTTCTGAATCCAGGTCTGGGTTGGCAGCACTATCAGCAGGTGATGGCAAACTGGTGCAATCGACCTATAGATGGATGGATAGATAGATCTGTGTCTGGGAGCTTGTTCATATTGGATGCAGTTCCAACAGATGAGAAGCCATCATCTGAGAGTCATCAGATTTAAACCATCCTGACCAGAAGAGGTGTGGCTTAAATGAGTGGGGGCGGGACTGGGGTGCCTTCTTGGGAAGATTCTCTGAGCTAGGGAAGAGAAAAGAGAGGATATGGTTGGCTTTGGCACCCTCTTCTTGTCCCGATGGGTTACTGCATACTTTATCAGTGCCTGGAAGGTGATCCTCAGATGTCTGTGTGTGACGATCGATCGATCAATAGATAGATGGATGGATAACCTCTGACCTGACTATAGGTAAAAGAGCAGTCACAGTGAGGCATTATGCAGATGTATTGCCATTGGTATAAAGAAGCCCCAGTGGCATTTCATGGCACACTTTTGACTAAGTTATATACTAACCTTACTTATTGTTATTGAATCACAGATAGGACGTGCAGCATTGTTCATAATGGCCATCAATTTTGTCTTCTTTCTCTCCTCCTGCACTACCTTCAGGCGGTCGAGAGTGTGCACCATGACTGAGGCAGCCTTCTTTATTAGCGTTGCTGTCTCAAAGATCCATCACCTCAGGTGCAAATCCTGGCCCAGTCGCCATCTGGGTGGAGTTTGCAGGTTCTCCCTGTGACTGCATGAGTCTTTCTCCCAAACACAAACAGGTTAATGCTGACTAAACTCTGTGAGTGTGGGTATGTGTGATGAGCAATGGCTGGTCCAGCATTGGGCCCCCAGCTTATGCGTGATACTACGTGGATAGAGGTCAGCTTCCAAGTTTGAATGGATGGAAATGAGGGGTGCTTTAACGACTTACAAAGCTTGACTCAATTTTATTTTTCAGAAATGAGGTGAATAGGAGTGGTGAGCTTGTTAGGTTCAATGGCCTGTTCTCATCAAAATTTTTCTAATGCTCTGTTCTCAAACCCAGTAATCCAATTGTTGTTCTTGGGGGCTCAAAGTCTACCCCAGGTAAGTGGATCACATGGGGTGAGGACAACAGCCCCAAACTGAGTATAGGCTTAGGGCTCAAAAAGCAGAGAAATTGTCCAGCTAGCAGCAGTGGGTGTGAGGTAAGGACAAACCCTGGAGAGGATGCCAGTCCACCACAGTCGCAGAATGTGTTTTGCTCCTTTGCCCTCAGGCCAGCAGCTGCAGTGCCCAAGTGAAATGAAGAAACCCAATCAGCAAAGAATGCATATTACAAAAAAAAACAAAAAAACCTTTAATCAGTAACATCACACCTATTTATACCATTTTGTATTAAAGTTCCTAAATGTACAGTGAAAGAGTAAAATAATTATTTAATCTATTGGTGTATTTTTCTGTCCAGTTAAACTTGCTTTTTCAGTTTTTGCTTTTTTCTCTTTCAAGTTCTACGCATTTTGATTTTCGATGATAAAAAGATAAAACGTAGGGTTTTTGATTTCAGCAACCGAAACCCTAAGTGTAATTGTTTGACACAAGCTTTGGCCTTTTCGCCTGTGGCTTCAGCGTTTAAATCCAGGTCAGGTCACCAGATTCGTTTTTCGTTATAAGAGCCTGGCCCTCTCGGTGCCATTTTGTCTGCTACCATCTGTAAGACGAATAGCATAATTCAAGCGGGCACGCTGAACAGGCGCCACAAAAGTCCCGAGAATGTGAAAAGTCATCTTGGAAAAAGCAGAGTGTTGCAGACGACGAGCTTCAAGGGGCCAAGGGCTCCTGCTTAAATGGATATCACAACATGGAAAAGGCCACACGAGCTCTCTGGCAAGTAAGGCAGCAGGTAACGTGATTAAGCCAATAATTCAAAAGGGTGCCTGTGCGCTTGCAAATATACGATTGATTACTATGCAGAGCAAATTATATATAATTGCATAATTATTGTTATTTTCTCCAACCGCCAGACCTCAGTGCTTTGGGGGATAATCATTCTTTCACGTCCTTGTTAATATAATTTTCTCTTTTTCTTTCTTTTCTTTTTATTTTCTTCCCCTGGCTATGGTTTCAAAGATGCACCTCATTATGCTGCGGTAATTTATGTAAATCCAAAACAAAGGCGCTCTTTCTTGCATGGGTCAGTTTACTCTGCTTAAGAGCTCACCAATTATATTATTACAAGAATATCAGAGCGGGTAAGGTAGAATTGGCATTTCTAACATGATACTGTGTGTTGCCCTGCTGCTCGGTGCGAGTGATGGAAAGGTGGGCCCTGCAGTGGACTGGCACAAGGTTGGTCCCGGTCTTGTGCCCAATGCCCAATGCTGCAGGGAACAGGTGCACAGTAGTCTACCATGACCATGATTAGGTTAGGTGAATTTGAAAATGGCTGGATACATATGCTACCTGCCAGTCTTTATTTTATGCAGAGACGTTAATGGCATGCAGCACCACAAGGCATTCTACAGAGCAACTAAGATCACGATGCAGAAACATGGAAGTTAGTCAAACTAACGGGATCATAATACTTTATGAATAGGTGGTCAAAACTGAATTTACAGTGAAACTTTACATTAGAAAGAAAAACACAAAAAACGTATGTTTCACAACCAGCAAAATTCACACCATCACCGCATATTTCATTGCATCCGCAACCTTATTCGCCATTTCCTAAGAATGAGAATAGAAGGTGCAGATAGAGAGCACTTATCTGCAAGAACGTCTCTGCTGATAAAATCCACTGCCCTGGGTACAAGGTCACTAGCAAATCTCCAAAAGGATCCTGGCTTGGATCGGCTTAAAGAGTTGGGCGCAGATGATGTTAACTCCAACTTAAATGAAACGGCATGGAGCAGAAGGTGGGCAGTGCGTGAGGCAGATGAGTACACGTGGAAGGAGCTGGTGGAGATCGGGACAGCTGCTGCAGCCAAGGCCTTGGAATAACCCTTAGGGGGGCAAGATTCCAAACAACTTAAAAACAAAAAAGAAAAATACTCTTTTTAGGGATTGTTGCATTCTGAAAACGTGAGAGCATATGCCAAATAAATGTTAGGGCAATTTTGAGAAGCTGTAAGCTTATCAGTAGTTACAAATTATGGCACCCCTCTCATTCACCCAACGTGGACTCTACCACACCATGACCATCATTAGGATGTCACAGCAATGCAGACACACTCCAGATATCCAATGTTCAAAAAAAATCGTAGAGGGAGTATGGGCGACAATGAGGGCAATTAGTGCCATTACAAGGCATACCCCACAACGGTGAAGCCACCAGTATGTGTGCAACTCAGACCATGTGGAATGCATATAAACGTAATTCACTGGTCTCTTCAGGTTCAGCAAAGTGATGATGCTGCATATCACTGAGGTTCTCAGTACCAGAAAGATTATAATAATAAAAAAATCATGTCAAATTATTAAGTTCTAAAAAAAAATAATTGTTCTTTTTGTCCCATAGGATGTACCAGAAGCTGCTATACTTGGTCTTGCTGGTGGGAAGCCTATCGTCATTGGGAGAAGCAAGAAAAAACCGTCCACAGGGTGCGATACCATCCCCATTCAAAGACCAAGAAAACACGTCAGACAAACGTCCTCGCAAGCAAGTTGTCCTGGCCTCAAGCCAGGAGGCCTTGGTGGTAACAGAAAGAAAATATCTGAAAAGCGACTGGTGCAAAACCCAACCTCTGCGGCAAACGGTCAACGAGGAAGGCTGCTTGAGCCGCACAATCATCAACCGCTTCTGCTACGGACAATGCAACTCCTTTTACATTCCGAGGCACATCAAAAAGGAACAGGAGTCCTTCCAGTCGTGCGCATTCTGCAAGCCACAGAAATTCACAACTCTCACGGTCGAGTTGGAATGTCCCGATTTGCAGCCCCCATTCCGACATCGGAAGATCCAAAGAGTGAAGCAATGTAGGTGCATATCGGTCAATGTGAGCGAGTCTGGAAAACAGTGAAAGGTGCGGGGGGCGGGGGCTGGGTTGTCGAGCCCTGAGACAGCCACAGAAATGCTGCTTGCTTGTCGTTCATTTTCTTTGTGCAGAAGGAATTACGAAAACAGTCGAGAATGGTCACGTGATCCTTCGTTTTTATTCTTCATTACCAAGAGTCCAAGTTTTTCCTTTTCTTCTACTTAATGACAACATTCCCTAACATATAGTAGCAGTAAAAAAAAACAAAAATCTGAATTATTAGAAACAGTGATGCTTAAGGATGAGGAGGAATCTCACTGTATCTAAGGTTTCAGCCACATGCAATGTCTAAATCTGTTATGGATATTTTTTTTATCCTGTTTTACTTATAAAGTGCTCTCTGCAATATACTGGTCTGTATGAATGTAGACAAAAAAACTTCAGTATATAAATATATATATTTCATTATTATTCATCTTACAAATGCATCTACCTTTGTGGACGACTACTTCAGCCGCGTGGCTATTCTTGTGGTCTCCAGATGTGACAGGCTGGCGGCCGTACAGTACATACATATATATGGGGGTGGGGGGGAGCGGATTAAGGAGAAAGAAAGAGACACTTTTTTCCTTTTCTTTTTTTTTTTTAAAAACTTCAAGCTTGTTTTGAAGACTGCTGCCTGAGAGGTGATACGAATATATGGTGCCATAACAGTTTGGAGACTTCTTAATGAGTCTGATCTAGATAAGAGAACATGAGCCGCCTGAACTGTTACAGGCAGCCTGGAGCTAAGCGGAGCAAAGCCGAGTGTCTGGGGAGCCTCGCACATCAATCTGTTTCAAGGACTGAGTTACAGTAGTCTGCAAAGAATAAAGAGTCGGACATTGTGCTATACTAAAAGTAGTCTATCAAAAATGATATATATGTTCACACTACATATATATAATATATATATATAACAGGGGCTATTTTTGGTTTGTACAGCTATGGATTATGTGCCTTGTTTTAACAGCAGAAATGTATTTCATGAAGTCACAAAATGGTTTTGAACCTTTCCAAAATATTCTTAGTATGCACTGCCGGTGATCAGCCGGGTCCAATATAAACCTGCAGTGCATACTGGCATTTTGAAAATGTTCTCATTCCGTTTGCTTCTTAACAGGCCTAATATTGGAAGCAGTATATTTTTTCTGAACTTTACCATACTTGCAGTATAAGGCTAAAGATAAAAAAAATAATAAAGTTGCAAGTATGAGGCTTTAAACAAGAGATGACAAAAGCTACAAAGCAAATATTTTCAATCATTCTAAGCAATAATGTAAACCTTGCAGAATAAAGCTAAATTAGCCAGAGGCCTATTGCTGGAAAAATATGGAAGAAATCTATTTTTTTTAATTTTTTGCCCATGTTGTATGTTTTTTGCTACTTATTGTATTCAGTGTTATTTGGCTATTCATTGATGCTAGAGCTGATATAATTAAAATATATATATTAAGGTTTATTTATTGAAAGTATTTAGCAGTAAATTCATGTTTCTTGAGTCTCATTTATGGCATGGAATGATGTGGACATTGTGACCCACAATTTTTATTCACAAACTTGTTTCCATCTAAATGGATGACCCCCACCCCCAAACTCTTTAACATCTACAACAATTCTTGCTTTTTATGACTTTTTAATAATAATAATATTAGTTTAAAAGTTTATCCAATTTGTGTTAGGAAAATAAACTGTTTGTACCTGCGCTCCACCCCTTCCTTCCTTCCCTTACCCACATCACCGTGTGCTTTATGAAGAAAGCAATGCAGCTATTGGCCTGAGGATAAAGGAAGATAACAACTGCTGCATCTGTGATAGACTGGCATCCTCTCCAGGCATTGTCCTTACCTCACACCCACAGCTTCTAGTGTCATAGAAAAACTTTCCTCCATCTTCAAAGAAGGCAGTCATGGAGCCCAGATGAGAATACACATTTCTTTATTTGCACAGAGCTATGCACAAATGCCTCAGTCCATTACACCCTAATTAGTTCTAATCACACCCTAACACATCACATCATCTGACTCTTAATATGCAGAACTTTATCACCTCCTCCTCCTCTAACGCCACCAGTAATTTCTGACTCCTGTCGGCTCTCCCATTATTCTGAAAACGGCTTTGCTACGAGAGTTGTTTTATGGATTGTCCTATTGATCTTAGCACAGTTTCACAGAAGGGTGTATGGGCTTTCCCAACTGTTTACTCCTGCTTTCTGGAGGGGTGTTTGTTACTTATTTACCTCAGTCTAATTACATTGGTAGCTTCTCTAAGATGAGGCGCTTTCACTTTTAAGTTACATTAGTTAACCCTTGAGTTGCACTCAATCATTTTCCTTGTGTTTAATAATTCATTCTATTATAGCTTTACTTGTAATTAATTGTAAAAGATTACCATAAAGTAAATAAAAATTCTATACCAGGCAGACCATTTCAAGCTTTTTTGGGTGTGAAGATGTATACTTATTTCTATCCCTTTCTGCCGGGATAGACTTTTGACCCCCACACCCACATCCTCCAATCCTCTGGAGGAAAAAATTTGATGAGAACAGGCCACTGACACATTTCTGGTTGACTCTATAAATTAAATTTGCACAGCCAAACCAAATCAAGTGTAACAACAAATTGCTCTCTGATAAACACTGGTAAGATGGGTTCTGAAGCCCTTCCTCGCTGATCCTCCCCATTTTGTGTGCTCTAATGAGCCACACGATCAGATCAGAACTTGTGAAGCTCCCTCACTGGCAGCTGTACCGGTTAAAACACAGACAAGGAAGTAGCAGTCACGAGTGTTCAGACTGAGAAAGAGTCAGAACTTTCTCGGATTCAGGACACAACATGGGAAGTACGATGGCCAATGTTACACCAATGGGCGATGTCAGTGTGCACATGCTGCTTTAACCGTTTTAAGAACTGATGGTGTTCCTTGCAGCTGGGCTGCTTATTATTCTCACAAGCACATTGGTAGGCTGGTGGTGCCCAAAGTAGTACATCATTTAATATTTATTTTTCGTAAAAGAAAGTTATGAGATTTTAAAATGTTGTGTTTACAACCAAAAGGGCTTGCACTCTAATAGTTTTCTTTGTCTCTTAGTTTTGTTATACGCAGCAGACACAAGATTTCAGAGGGTGAATAGAAGAAAAGGACGTAGTCATAAAATCGAAACGAGGGTCAGAACCAGGAGAACTCTCAGTAACCAAAGCCAAGAATCAGGAGAAAAAAAATCAAAGTCAGAAGGACTGCAAAGAGCTCAAACAGCTAGAGAAACAAAATGAAGAAAACGTTTCAAAAACTTTAAAGGGTTTTGGAATCCGTAGTGTGAACAGGAAGTATACTCACACATTTACATTTATTTATTTGGCCGATGTCTCTATCCAAAGCGATGTACAACATTTGAGATACAATTGGTTACATTTCTTTACATTCTCAATTTGGAGCACCGGAGGGTGAAGTGACTTGCTCAGGGTCACACAGTGTCAGTAGAGGGACTTGAACCCACAACCTCAGAGTCTGCGCCTGCTGTGGATGATCCTTCTTTCCCATCCCGTGATGATTGACAGGACCACGACCTCTGAGGAAACACCCACAGCTAAGTCGGTCTTGGCAAAAGGAATCAACAATAGAGCAGTTAAAATGGCAGCAATAAAATAGTCCACACCAAAAATCAAAACTAAACCCAGAAGTATTATTCAGTAATAAATGAAACCAGTGGAATCCTTCGGGTACAAACATTAGGGTGAAAGTAAACACACATAACCAATAGGCAGAATGCAAAAAAATATTCAAAATAGGCTTTATGAATATATAGAATTCCACAGCAAAGGAGTCATCAGTACCTGTAAGAAGGTCTATTACTTCTTGGTATTTGCGTTATGGAAAGTAAGCACCCTGCAAGTAAATGAAGAACTGTCATATTCTGTGGCACGTAAATCGGTCAAATCTAGTTAAACATCCACCATTTAAACTTCATTTTTCTTTATTCCGTTTCATACACATTAAATTGAAATGGCAAAAAAAAAACAAAGAAAAGCAGGCAGATTCCAGCTACTTTATCAGTCATTTCGTGTCTGCCCTCGTACCGAGTGAGGAGTTTGAGAGACATGCGCACAACGAGTAGGCAAATCCAGAAGAGAGAGAGACTCTACTGCCAAACAGGACAATGAATGCTGCACATCTCAAACCCCAGCTGCCAACCTTTAAGCACCAGTCCCCTACATTAGTACAAAATGTGGAATAAATTTCAGAGACTTTGTGTCAAGCCAGCAGAGAGTCTACAGGCATGGTGCAGTCCACGTAACCTTCCAGGACTTTGCAGAATTCGCCTGCAATTACACATTAAACATTACATTTTTCCATTTCGAGTTGCTGTAATTTTACATCAACAAGTTCAGATTTCTGTGTAAGTATTTACACGCTGTCCAAACATTTGCCAAATTTCTTGGATTTTAATATCCCTATTTTATAATAGAATTCAGTGACTGAATACGAGGTGGAAGGAAATTCCAGAGTTTTGGTTTATTTGTACCAAAAAAACTAAGGTTATAGTTTGGGACAGAAGATGAATCTGCTGATGAAAATTGCAAGAGCCCGGCAGGGAGTGTAAGTCTGAACAAGATCTGCAGTATAGTTTGGCTCAAGATCATAAAGGGCTTTAAATGTTAATATTAAGATTTTAAAGTATCTGATGGGACACAGGAAGCCAATGGGGTTGAATGAGTAGAGGAGTGACATTTTCAGACATGTGATGTGCCATTGCAACAAGGCCAATCCGCCCAACAAGCTTGTTCATTCTACTCACCTCGATTGTCCTAAAGAACACAAAGTCGAGAGTTGAAGTTCCCCTAATGTCCTACACTACTTGGTAATTTATTATATGGGTCTGTGGTTCTTTGCATGATGCAAAATCTGTCCTTAAGGTTCCAAATGTGTCACCTTGTTCTGGTTGGATCTATTTCCTGACTCATCTTGAGACAGGCAAGATTTTTTATGTACATGATCAGGATGAGATGAGATCAAGAGTCTGAGCCGGGATTGTCACCAAAAAATGCTTACCGATCCTTCATCAAGTTCAAAACGCAAGACAAAAAGTCAAAGTCTTCAATAAACAAAGCAAGTTTGAATACCAAGATGATTTATAGCTTTAAATAGAATCGCGCACTGGCAAGGGCTTTACCCAAATCTTAGATACTGAAGGGATGCGTGTGCAGATCTTTATATGGACAAGGCATGTAGTCTCAGGAAAAATTGCCATGTAAGCTAAGAAGAGAAAATAGAAGCTCTCAAAAAAACAAAACAATAGTGTTGTGAAATAAGGATAAAACTGTACAACTTTGACAGAATGCCTGTAAAGAAAAATCATATTTAAAATCCTCCAGTTTCAAAGCTCCTACCTGGATATATACTGTGGAACTAGCTCCGGACACAAAGAGGCAGACATCGTTTAAGCATCACCACACGTTTATTTTACAGTCACTATTTACAAATGTGCACCAGAAACCCCAAACTCCCCTAAAGTCCAGGCCAACACCACACTGCCTCTTTCTCTTCAGGCCGCCTCCTTGCCTCTCCTCTCAAGCCCTGCCCTTCACCTCTCCCAAAATTTATTTTTATTTTTATTTATTTATTTATATAGCACATATTCATACAAAAAAAATGTAGCTCAAAGTGCTTTACAAAATGAATAGAAAAATAGAAGACACAATAAAAAATAAACATAAGTCAACATTAATTAACATAGAATAAGTAAGGTCCGATGGCCAGGGTGGACAGAAAAAACAAAAAAAAAACCTCCAAAGGCTGGAGAAAAAAAATAAAATCTGTAGGGGTTCCAGACCACGAGACCGCCCAGTCCCCCCTCCCGACTCCAGCCAATGAACGGAGGGAGGCGGCCCCTTTTATAGTCACCCGGATGTGCTCCAGGTGCCTCCTGACAATATTCCGCCGGCACTCCCCAGTGTGGCGGAAGTGCCGGCTGTGAAACCGGAAGCACTCTGGGTGTCCCCAATTTCTCTTCCCCCAGAACTTCTGGGTGTGGCAGAAGTGCTGAGGTCCAGGGCTCCCAAGGCATTGGGGTGGGTACCCCCTGGCAGTTACCACAGGCCCCTACAGGGTTGAGCTTCAAAGCTTCTGTACCTGTGGCCCACAAAAGTACCAGGGCGGTCGTCTCCACGTGGTCTGAGGAAGGCTTAAGCCCTCCTCCTGGGCGTCCCAGCTGAGCAGTAGCCCCAGCCACTCGCCACAATACTTATTAAATCGATTTACAATAAAACTACTGTAGAATAAATTAAGGAAAACCTCTGATGACAACAGCATGCTGAAACTGAAAAGGTTCAGCTCCCTTTCTTCCATGCCTCCCCTTAAGCTCGTACCTCTCAGTTCTGTTGTCGCTCTTCTCTGTGGACCTTCTCTAGTGCTGCTATGTCCATTTTATAACATGCAGACCAAAAACTGCACACAGCACTCCAGATGGGGCCTCAGCGTAACCTCCCATGACTTGTACTCCACACATTGTGACATATAACCTCACACCCAGTTGACTTTTTTGATCATTTCTGCACACTGTCTGGATGTTGATACTGATGAGTCCACTATGACTCAAAGATTGATCTTATAATGAACATAAAATAATAGAACTTTTAAAACAAGTAAACGTGCCTCACTGCCACTAGTTCACCATTTTATGATGTCCTGGACCCACAGCGATGATCAGCTTCTTTTATCCTCGGACATCAGCAGTCATAACCAAGGATAGACAAGGGTGAGTGAGACAGACAAGTGAGAATTTAAAATCTGAATTCATGGCAGTTTACAAAAACAGAGAGAATAAAATGAATAAAAACAGCACAAGAAATGAGATCCTCAACTAATCCAAACAAATAATCCGTGCCTATTAAACCAATACAAGGTGGGGTTTGTTCAATAAATAGATCAATAAATATTCCAAATAAATCAGTTAAAATTTAAATTTAAGAAACATTTGGTCTCTGCTTCACGTCCTCACCCCGTCCTTGTTCAGGACACCTTAGGGTTGCAGTCTGTGACGTTCACGATCCTCAAGTGGATCTGAGCTGCTGCCTGCAGCTCCCAGGGTGCCTTGTAAATTTCCCAAATGCCACTGCACAGGGCTTCGTCCATGATGCACCTGGCAAATTCCTGATACTACACCCAGATTCAAGCTGCCCCCACAGCAGTCATCACACCTCCCAGGATGCTTTGCACATCTACTGAAAGCCACTACGCTCAAACCTTTTTTCCTTGAACTTGCTCTGGTGGGCTCTCCTCCTCTCACCAGTGTCCACTGCTCAGTCGATGACAGCCCCATCACCACATGGAATCTTATAGTCCTGCTCCCTTAAAATCCATCAGCATGGCCAAATTTTGTCGTTCTCTTTATTCTCCTTTCTCTACGACTAGCAATCACTCTGTAAACAAATCAAAACCACAAAACCACTCCAACCTAACGCTAACCCACTCGCCTTTACGCTCAATTTTTTCTTTAATAATTACTTACGGCATTATACACGTCTCTAAAACGCTATTTCTAAAACCCATCTTTTCATCCAACCATTTTCAGAAACCACGTTGACCCACTGCAGTGTTTTGGAAAGTGAGAATTAATCCCACTAGGAATGAAGAAGAAAAAAAAAGAAAAAAAAAAAAAAGAGGGCTGACGTCACTTCACGTCAAGGCCTTCTCACTCACTGAAAGATGCCAATTTATCAAAGTTGCATGCGTTTAGGATGAGATATGAAACTGGAGGACTCACCCAGACACCAGGAGGTCATGAAAACTACACACGGCAAGGCTAGAAAACAAATGGGAATCCCTGAAGTTCTGAGGCTAAACCCTGGGCTACTCGCTCATAACACCTTTCCAAAGCTGTCAAATGCTGTGTACGTTATGACAAATTGGTCCCGACATTTTTCTGGTCATGAAGAGAGAAGTTTGAGGTAAGAGAGTTATTCTCGATAATTGTGGCACTGGACAGCATGATGCATGCTGTACACGTGACAATACTCCACCTTAATAAAACAGTAAGAGTTTGCGTGTCTGTCTGGTTGTTATGTCTCAGTCATTCCTACAGATGGTGGCTCACAAACATTTGAACTAATAAAATGCATTTCATTTGTATTTCCAACAGAACACACAACCCAAACACTACTTTATGAGTCCCATACCAAACGGCAAATAACAGAGACATAGGCATTGTATTTGTCATTCCAACAAATGGTGCATCCCAAACATTTGTAGTAATGCATTTATTACTCAGATGTTTTTGATATGCCATCTGTTGGAATCACAAATTAATGCATTTTATTACTGCATACATTACAAAATATATTTTAATAGATGACGCACTGCAAACATCAACATCGAGGTCCAGTTTGATTACTTAGATTTCACAAATAGTAATGCTAAAAACCTATAATAAAAGATACACATGTTCCATAATAAAGTGAAAATGGAAGGACAAATTAATCAAAATTAAACCACACACTTGTAAAAGGCGTTTTTTTTTTAAATGAAAAAGCCGCAAGCCAACAGCCCCCTGGCCCAGAAGGAAAATCAAAGCCCCCAAAACCCCCGGAACTGAGTTAGCGATTAGGGTTATTCAAGTGTCCCACAAAACCTTATCGAGTAGGCTTAAAGTCCATGAAGGATACAGTTCTTCTATTTTGTGTAACACCGATCAAACATTAGCAATTCTCCTCTGATATGATGGATTTTGAATAACCTGCTAGTGTTTCCATTACACCGGCGTTCCTTTTCCTCTATTAAAAAAAAAAAAAAAACGATTTCACCCTTCACTATCCTTAAACGACACTCTCTAATGTTGTGCCCATGTGGCACTAGGCTTGACATCTGGAATCAAAAAACTCTTTTTGGAATCCCAAATAATGGGAAGAGCATTTCAAAGCGCTCTGCATCGCTGCCATTGCACCTCGGCCAGGTCGGCGTACACATTCTTAAAAGTGCCACTAAGGCTGACGTAGACGGTATGGCTCAAGTGTCCATGGCATTAAACTGTACATCGTTTGACACACTGGGTGTCCAATAGCAAGTCATTTAAATCGCCTGCTCTGGGTGGACTGGCACAGAACAGTGTGAGATTTTTTCAAAGCTACAATCAAATAAAGCCACCCATTTAGAGAGCCTGCTTAGCCCAACTTGTGTGTGCAAATGGAGGTCTCTCAGTGCCATTCCAGCTGGAGTTTGTAACTATAAAGACACAGCTACTCAAGTCCAACGACTAAGCATTTTCATCTAATTTAAATAAACAAGCCTCCTAAAACTGAATCAGAAATGGACCCAAACACAGAAATCGAAAAATATGAGCCATCTTCTTATGATTAGAGAAATATTGGACTGAGCTGTTGATCAGGGCTCCTCAGTCCCAGTCGGACACATTTCTTTACACATTCTCTAAACAGATTGGTACAATATTAAAAGCGAAGCGTACATCTAGCCATACCAAACAAGGAGAATCAATTATAATTTTTCATTTACACTATTAATTAAACAGGCAGTGTGGTGTAGTCGTTAAGGCCTTGGACTTGAAACCCGGAGGCTGAACTGAGCAAATCACTTCATCTTCATCTGCCTGGACTGCAATTAGAAATAACAAAAGAAAAATAACCACATGTAAGTCAGCTTGGATAAGAGAATCAGCCAAATACGTTTCAAAAGAAAAAAGATTTTGAGTGCAAACCATTAGCAAAATATTAACAAGAGCAGGACAAATTGTCATGACGTCTTCTGAACATGACGGGTTTAAGAAGGTTATTTTATTTTAAATTTCACAATATCTGCTGGTCAGTACAAGTGATCTTAACTCATCATAAGAGCGTTTATTGTTGGATTCAACATTCAGTTACTCACTTGTGATTGGACTGGCGCTCTGTCCGGAGACTTGTACTCTATGCATACTGGGATAGGCTTCAGCCCCCCATAACCACTTCTAACTGGGCATAGAAAATGAGACGGTATGACACAACAAAAGAAACGAGCGACACACTGTGCTCTAATCAATTATACTCCATCTGACCATCCAACCAAACCTTTTCCACGCTGACCTACCCAAGTTCAGAGTCAAGTAGGAAGCAAAGTCTGGACGGGACTCCACTTGGGGGCCCTGCTTTTGGGCCCATTCACACTTTGGTATCATACTGTTTGGTATTTTTCAAGCATATTTTAAGAAACGCTTTCCATGAGAAATATGATTGACATTTCCTTTCACTATTTTGTGGGTTGTGAGATGTTCTAGTGTTTAAGATCGTTGTGTCTCCAGGATGTCTTCTATGACTTTAGCAGTTTTAATCTCAATGATCACAGTAGTGTGGAGGTGGAGGTGTCGTCTGCACCTTGATGGCAGATGTTGGGTTCATCTTGTTCAGCGATATTCCAGGATTTCACTTTGGTGTGAATAAGCATGCAAGTCCAGTGATATGCGATTGCTACGACACACACTGAAGCGTATGCCCATGGCATATACACACACAAAAGCATTGCTTTATTCTGCAAAAAAATAAAATTGGTAACACTTTAGTTTCAAGTACTGCATCTGAGGAACCTTAATTCATTCCTCCTTAACAAAGGAATCTTTTGGTCTTTACTGCTCTTGTTGATCCCTAGTAGATCGGTTATTCATCTCTGTGCTGTGTGGCGTGCCGACATGATGGTAAAATGACTTGTTAATATAAAGGATTCACAAGTCTTATGCTAAATATGGAATATTAAGAGAAATGTGTCTCAGTTAAGCCCCCTCAGACCACTCCAAAGTGAAGTTTTGTTAGTAAGTTATATTATGAAGACCCAAAGAAGTGTTTATTAAGGTCTTGTTACGTAATAATAAATGAGTAATAGATAGCCTAATATGTTATGATGATTTATCTACAATATTCATCTTTTCATATTCATCATGTGTGGAAAAGATATTTATTTTAACTATATTAACTCTGCCTTATAGGGAGAGAAGATGTGTTGACCATAGAACTGCCAAAACTGTATTTAAAAAGATCTTCTGGCTACCTTGTTGGTACGTTGGATTCAAAAAGTATTCTGACCCCTTCACTTTCTGCACGTTGCACTTTCTGCGTAACGGCCTTCTGCTGTTATGCACCTAAAATCTGGAATAGCCTGCCAATAGGAATTTGCCAGGATGATACAGTAGAGCAATTTAAAAAACTGCTGAAAACACATTACTTTAACATGGCCTTCTCATAACTTCACTTTATCTTAATCCTGATACTCTGTATGTTCAATTCATCATAATAACTATTCATGGTGGCTCTAAAATCTGTACTGACCCCTACTCTCTCTTGTTTCTTTTTCCGGTTTCTTTGTGGTGGTGGCCTGCTCCACTACCACCTACTCAAAGCATCATGATGCATCATTGATGGACTAAAAGCCAGAAGTCTACGTGACCATCATCTTCAAGTCCTTCCGTGTGAACCCTCAATCCAAAGAGGACTGTTTCATTTATGTTAGGTAGAATGCCCAGAGGGGACTGGGCGGTTTCATGGTCTGGAATCCCTACAGATTTTATTTTTTTGTCCAGCCGTCTGGAGTTTGTTTTTTCTGTCCACCCTGGCCATCGGACCTTACTCTTATTCTATGTTCATTAATGTTGACTTATTTTATTTCCTTACTGTGTCTTCTATTTATCTATTCTTCATTATGTAAAGCACTCTGAGCTACATTTTTCGTATGAAAATGTGCTATATAAATAAATGATGTTGTTGTTGTGTAGTGGTTAAGGCTCTCAACTTCAAACCCTGAGGTTGTGGGTTCACATCCCGCTACTGACACTGTCTGACCCTGAACAGTTCACATGACCTGCCTGTGCTCCAATTGAAGAAACCATAAAGAAATGTAACCAATTGTATTGTAAATGTTGTTAGTTGCCTTGGATAAAGGTGTCGGCCTAATATGTTAATGTAATTGTAAATGGATAAATGTGTTTGTCCATCAATCTCCACTCCATAACCCATAAAGACAACATGAAAGCCTGTTTTCAGAAGGTTTAGGAAATGTATTTAAAATCAAAAACTGAAATCTCTCGTTCATCTAAGACAGAGAATTCAATACTTTGTAGAAGCCTCTTCAGCAGCAATTACAGCTTCAGGTCTCCTGGGGTGAGTCTCAATAACCTTTGCACATCTGGATTTGGACAGTTTATGCCATTCTTCCTGGCAGACCCTCTCAAGCTCTGGAAGGAAGTGTCTGTAAACTGCCATAATTCAGGTTTCTCTATAGACGAGTTGCAAGATTTAAGTCTTTGCTTCAGCTGGGCCATTTCAGGACAGTCAGAGCCTTGTCCTGAAGACACTCCAGCACTGCCTTGGCTGTATGCTGGGGCTCATTGTTGTGCTGGAAGTTGACACCGTCACAGCTATCAGAAGTCACGCACACCCTGGAGCAGGACTTTTCTGCATTTGGTGGCATTTATTCTTGAGTCAGTTCTGACCAGATTCCAGGGCCTCATGTATAAATGGTGCGTATGCACAGAAATGCTATGTAAAAACGTTTCTACGTCCAAATCGCGATGTATAAAACCTAAACTTGGCGTAAAGCCACGCACATTTCCACGGTACCTCATACCTTGTCGTACGCTAGTTCTCTGCTCGGTTTTGCAGACTGGCGGCACCCAGCGTCAAAGAAGTGCTACTGTTCCTGTGTGGTTATCCTTTCTTTTCCTGACGCGGCTTTATAAATACACTGAAATTAACCGCATATTGTTTATTAGTTTAATGCATCTGACTGTAATTAACTTGTAACAATATAATGGTCCACAGGATGGTCAAACTATTCTGAATACCATAGCTGATTTAGCGTTGTTACTCTCACTTCACCTTATTTTTCTTCTTTCAGCTGCTCCCATCAGGGGTTGCCACAGCGGATCATCTTTTTCCATATTACTCTCACTGCACCACTCAGAGAAGCTGATCGGAAAGAGAATTATCGGTATACAACGTCACGCACACGCTGCCTCAGCCATGCTTCCTATTTGAACTGCCTCTCACACAGCAAACGCTTCAAAACCTTTCTTGTACGGTCCTCATGGTTCAGAAACAGTTTCATCCCAAGAACTCTAAACACACTCAATCAGTCCATCAACTGCTCCTTGTACAACTGTTAGTACTTCTAAGTACAGTCACCTCACGGTAAACTTGCGCTACAATTATAATATTGCACAACCTGAGGCACTTTATAAAGAGTGGATTTACATATGATGACAATATCATTTTTAAGATGAAATGCAGCAAAATATGTTTATTATACAGATAAAACTTTAACTTCATTTAAATAATCTGTATCTATACTAATAAAAGGAAAAGCCCTCACTGACTGACTGACTGACTGACTGACTGACTGACTCACTCACTCATCACTAATTCTCCAACTTCCCGTGTAGGTAGAAGGCTGAAATTTAGCAGGCTCATTCCTTACAGCTTACTTACAAAAGTTAAGCATGTTTCATTTCGAAATTCTACGCGTAACGTTCAGAACGGTCAACAAGTCTGCCATGTTGAACTTTCTTATTTATGGCCCCATCTTCACGAAATTTGGTAGGTGGCTTGCCTACGCTAACCAAAACCGATGTACGTACTTATTTCGTTGGTATGATGCCAGTGTCGGCCGTCATATTGAACTTTCCAACATCGCTAATTCTCCAACTTCCCGTGTAGGTAGAAGGCTGAACTTTGGCAGGCTCATTCCTTATAGCTTTCTTACAAAAGTTAAGCAGGTTTCATTTCGAAATTCTACGCGTAATGTTCATAACGGTCGACAACGTCCGCCACGTTGAACTTTTTTATTTATGGCCCCATCTTCACGAAATTTGGTAGGCGGCTTCCCTGCGCTAACCGAACCCAATGTACGTACTTATTTCGGTGGTATGATGCCACTGTGGGCCGCCATATTGAACTTCTCAATGGTCTTTGCTACTTATGGGCCCATCTTCAAGAAATTTGGTACGTGGGTTCCCAACGCTAACTGAATCCTACTTACGTACATATATACGTCCATAGCCTGCAGCTCGGTCACCGTACGAGGCGGCGTTGAGTCCCCCATCCCAACGCCTCCCACGTTGTTGGCTGCCTGCCTATATAAGGTGGTCCATCACTCCAGTCTCTACATTCCCTTCCTTGCTTCGCCACGGGATTCACGTCTCCCTGCTGATAACTACAGCCTTTTTATTTAATTCATGGCTTCTCCGCTGTTTTATTGTTCGTT
This sequence comes from Polypterus senegalus, assembly GCF_016835505.1. NCBI lineage: Eukaryota > Metazoa > Chordata > Cladistia > Polypteriformes > Polypteridae > Polypterus > Polypterus senegalus. The sequence continues at coordinate 29,632,221 of NC_053169.1, read as the reverse complement.
TATTACGATTATAGTTATTGTGTAGGTATTTTAGACTTACTTTACATTGTTCAGGTACCCATTTCCTTTATTGTTCCAACCACACCCCCATTAGCATGTCTATCGAGGTGATCACCATCGATCAAAGAACTGTCACTTACCGAGTGGTTTCCATGCCTGGAGATGGCACCTACCTTTTCCATTCTCTGTGTTACATATTGCACGGCCATATCAGGCTCACTCTTGATATCCGGAGGAACATTGTGTCTTATGTATTGAATGACTGGGACAGGTTCAAGGTGTGGACTGATGACAGTACAGGAGATAATTATACTACACAGGAGCACTACAAGAGTGAAATGCTTAAGCCCTTCACCTATGGTTCTACATGTGAGTTGATGGCTTCTGCTGAATTGTTTGGTTGTCGCTTTCAAATGTACTGAAATGGCCAAATATTTTACACCTTTTGACAACCACCAATGCCTCTTAAACATCTTAGATTCACAGGTGACGATTTCAGTAGTGGACACTTTGATGTTTATGAATGTTTCAACTCTCAAAAGCTAAATGTGAAGTTATCGATGAAACCGGTTGTGCTTACAACGCTTGACAGATGCCGAATGTCACTTCAACACAAGTCATTTATGTAGCTGAAGAACGCGGAAGTTGGCAAACGCACAGATTCCTACATCTGGATATTTCTGTGCGTAAGCACATTTCGGCTTTTGTGCTTATATCATGTTATAGTGTGAGTTCTACGCACGGCCTTATGCATGAAGCCCCCGGTCTGTGCAGCTGAGAAGAACCCCCATAGCATGATGCTGCCATCACCTTAAAGATGGTATTAGGCAGGTGAACAGCAGTGCTTGATCTTTGCCAGACATCATGCTTCAAGTCCAGCCCTGCCCAAAGAGTTACATTTTTGTCTCATCTTTTCTCTCATATTCTCAGAGTCCTTTAAAAGTGTTCAAGAGTCGCTTCTGGCCACTCCACCATAAACGCCTGATTGACAGACTGCTGCTGTCCTTTCAACAGGTTCCACCACCTAAGTAGGTTAAACTGACCACTGGGTTCTTGGTCACCTACCTTGTAGCAGTGCTATGACATCATGGACTGCATTTCCCAGCTGTCCCAAGGGTATTGTCCTGATTGGATGCCTGCAACGGTCACAGGGCCTGCTGGGGACAAAAAGGGCCGGCAGGAACTTTTAAAGGGAGCCGGCTAAGCAGCAAAGGACCATGTTGTTTGTGTTCACCAGTTTGTCTCGTCTGCAATAGGAGTTTGTGGAATGTTGTTTTTGTCCTGGATGTATGGACTGGCTCGTGCCTGCTTGTTGTGTGAGCAGCGTTGGATTGGTTATCGTGCTTCAGTGGAGGGAGCGCTCCCCACATCTCTTTACCCCTCACTGCATCAAGACTTCCGGTAGGACTGTTTATCATATAATTTACAGAAGACTGTATCATCATCTTTTCCTCCATTCCACTTCATCCACTACTGTTGCATGTGGACTGTTTATGGACTGGGTCATTAGTGTTTAATATTAGATGTTTATTGTTGTGTTAGTATTTCATATCATGGAGAAAAGTGTGTGGTTAGCTGTTTATTTGTTATTCGTGTTTTTGTTTCATTCCATATACCTCATATTTATTTGATTTGCTACTAATTCAAGTCTGTGTGTGAGTGGTGCGAGTCGGGCCAAGGCTGGGTGCATTCCTGGGATCCCCACCCAAAAAATAAGCAAATCACCGTTCTTACGGCGGTATGAATCTGAGGAGCACCGGACCACTACTACCTGACCAAGACACTTCTTGCCTGGTTCCAAAGTTTGGCTGGACAGCCAACCAAAGAAAGAGACCTGCTGAGTTCACTTTATGGTTTTTGAGCCCACTGAGCTTCTGGGAACACGAACAGTTTTAGAAATCTTTGTATAAACTTTGTATTTACTAACCTTGGCAGCGACATTCATGTCTCTGGTGACTCTTCCTATGAAGTCAGTAGACGGATTGGGAGAGCATTAGGGGGTCGCTGTAATGGAGTGTGTGGCATTCCCAATATTTCTGGAAAAGGACAAATGTCTAAGTCTTTCAAGTCTTAGTGATTCCTGTCTTGCTTTATGGTTGTGAGATATGGACGCTATCCAGTGACCTGAGACGAAGACTGGACTCCTTCAGTGCTGTGTCTCTTCAGAGAATGCTTGGGTACCGCTCGGTGATTTTGTGTCCAATGAGCGGTTGCTCATGGAGTCTCGAATGAGGCACATTACCTGCATGGTACTACGGCCATGTGGCACGTTTCCCGGAAGATGATCATTGTTGAGGTCCCAAGTGGCTGGACCAGGCCAAGGGGACTCCCACATAACAGCTGACTGCATCAGATAATGGGTCATTTCCAGAGGGTCAGACTCGACTGGGGGGTTGCCAAATGGGATCCTGAGCTGTTTCGTCATGTGGTGGGTGTGGCAGTGGCAGTGCCAGTGTGTGCTCTTCAACCTGACCTGACCCTGCAGTTCCTGGGACTTCATGACTTTGTTTTTATGCTAACATGCTGTGTGAATTGTGGGACTTTATATACACCTGGGGGGGTGTGGGGGGCATGCCTTACTATATGACATCCAGTCAATTCAGTTTGCCCCGAGTGGACTCCAATGAAGTTCTCCTCACATTTCAAGGAGAATTAAAGCAAACAGGAGGCGTCTGAGCACAATTCGAAGTCCAACAGCAAAGGGTCTGAATACTTAAATGAATGTAGGATTTCAGTTTTTGATTTTTAATACATTTGCAAAACTTTCTGAAAGAATTTACCAATTCCTTCTTTCAAACCTTCATTTTGTCATGATGGGTTGCTGAGTGTAGACGGATAGGCAAAAAACACCAAAACCACCCAATGAAAACGGAATCTACAACTCAATCAAATGCACAATTTGTGAATCCTGTAAGTCCCAGATACCTGAACTGGTCAGAAACAATCAGTAAGTGGCCTTCTACTTTACTATGGCATGAAAATGAGTTTACAGAAAAAAAAGATATAAGATCAGTAATAACCTTAAGAGACGTTTCTGTATCACCCCTTCCCTTATAATTCTCTTTATTTCTGAGTTTCACTGAACACAAATTGTCAGTTTATTTATTTAATGATCCATTGTTCCTAACAGGTAAACTGGCCACTGATATGGTGCTTGGCATTATCAAATTTTCTCAAAGCACACTGTATATTCCACACCACCAATTTCAATTTAAAAGTAAATTATTATCAGGCTTAATTTGTCTTTACAGAATGCTGATGTGAAAATTGTCAAAATAATTACATTAAGTCAAATAATTCCCAAGGAGTCAAAATTAAACAGCTTGCCAGCCCATTACTAACATTTAAAATCAAAGTGTCATTTCTTAAACTTCCTTATAATCGTCAGTGATAATTGCTCATCCGCCAATTAGAAAGAATAAAAAAAAAAACATGCAATGTTAGCAATAAACGTCTGCACAAGCTGTTCGTGGGGGCGTCCTCTGCTAGCCCACCGCTGCTGGGGGTCTAAGCGCTCCCAAACGCCTAATCTACTGACAATTAAAGCTGTCACATCTTTAAATCCAGTAAAGACTGAAAGTACCTCTCTGCCTGAATTCCACAGCACATACCTCCTCTTGACGGTTAAGATGATCCACTAAATCCTCAGCCAGCAGGAAGCCGACGTCTACCTCGCCTCACTTCTGCTCTTCTTGCTCTCCTAGGTAGGATCTGAAGTGCTTGCTCGTTGTTACCGATTGAATAAAACGAATGACAGGAAACCACAAATGCCTCTGTGGCTTGTCAAGACAAAGACAAAAGCAGTAATTATCACTGTTTGTATTTTAATTCTTTTTTTTTTTTTGCTAGTAAAAGAACATTAACATTTGCTACCAGCACGAAAAAGTCAGTTCATGTTAAAACATCAGAGAAATGGGCAACGTTCACATAACCAGGCCGAAGTGGCACAAACCTGATGTTTTCAAGGCTGGGTGCACACGGAAATCCGATCTTTTCAAATCAGAGTGGAGTCGCTTTCATACAGTATGTCTTCCTATATCCAATGTGTGTCCAAACGACATGAAGGAGAATGGCCAGACTGGAGTTCATTTGTGTTTTTTTGCCAATATGTGTTGGCTTGGCTCTGGCAGCACTGTAAACTGACAATGAAGGAGAGCTACAGCTGGGACAGCAGTCACGGCCCCTCCATTGCGGGCTCCTTTCTTCTACCCACACATCTCTTGCTGTAGCAGTGCCAGCAGAAGCTGTGAAAACTCCAAAAGCTAGCCGTCTGGCTCTTGTTTTCACCTTCTCAACCTCGTCATGTACAGCTGAGATACTGATTGTCATCATCCTCCAGAGCAAAACGCGATGCGTACACTAATCTACTAGCATACCACCCAGGGTTGTTAATGGAAATATTTCCAGCCCAGAAAACCCGCCTAATAGTTCTCTGGACCAGGCCGATGAATGACACTTTTGACGACTCAGGCGCAGTTTTGGTGCTGTAGATATCCAGTTTGGGCTCCTCTTGATGTTTCATCTTTGACGAAGGGGATGGCGTAGACCCCTTGAAGTTCTGTCGTTTGGGCAGCTGCGCTTAGCCTTTAAAAATAGCCCAATTTGGCATAAAAACCGCACATCTGGCAACTTTGAGCAAATCGTCTCACAAATATGACGTTTTTTGTTGTTGGTGACATGGATGATTTGTGCGGAAAAAGTATAAAACGTGCGCATTGGTGCAGTGTCAGCGGACAGATGTGTTCACATTACAGTTAGACCCAGATCACTTGTACTCATGAAGGTAAACGGTCAAGACAGGCAAATTCGATTGGAGCAAAAAAAACCCCAAAAAAATCAATACAGAGCAAAGAGGGTTGTAATGTCAATGTATGTGTCAACTTTCAACTCTTCAGACTACTTCTTCACTCTTAAAGTGGCATTCATGCTTTATGTTTTGAAAATACAAAACTCATGTTGCAAGGAATCTTCTTACTGTTAATGTACAGAATAAACCCCTCAGAATAAATACACCCTTTCCAGCCCTGGGATTTTTACTAAGGAGTACAAGTCTTCTGGGTAATGGGTATAAAATTCCGTTTCTCAGCTGATGTCCTCTGTCACTCTTAAGTGATACACTTGCTACAATCAAATTGATTAATAACAAAAAAAAAGAACCAGAAATGATAACATAATGGCCAGCTCCTCACAGCTAAATGGTCCTGAGCACCGTCTCTGAAGATTTGCCATATTATGCCAGTTTATTTCCAGCTACTGTGATTTCCACCTTGCATGCTCTTCAAAGCCAACTCTTGCTTCTTGGAAGACTCTAGTCCACCAGCCCTAATTTAGACCGGTAAATCTGAAGATGGATGTTCCTCCAATTGCATCCCTTAACCAAAAACATGCCGGCTACATTAAGTGGTGACTAAAGTGATCAGTTGTTGCTATATTCATTCTTGTCTTGCAACTGACACTGTTAGGTTGGGGTTCATCTCATCTCTCAACAACTATTCACAACCTATTTTTTTTTTTAACAAGTGTGGGCAGAAAATGAATAACCTTTTGCTATAATATTAAGTTATCACAAAACTACATGTGCCTATGCATTTCCTGCTGACATACAACTTTGCATCTCGATTATCGTGTGCCATCATAGTGGGGTTGCTGTACAGAAAAGATGGGGGCTGGCAGAGAGAGATCAGCTGATGTCACCAGCAAGCACACCACTTGCAATGTTTAGAAACAGCCTCTGGATCGCTGGGGTAATGGAGGTCTCCTGTATGCTCACACCGTAAGGAAACCACTTATGAGCTCAAGATAATGCAGGTCCACATATGACCACCAGCAGTATACCACAGTGCAGGTCTTCAAACTCAGATGACTCGTAGTGTGAATCCATGATAATTCACTTGGTGACAAGCAGGAGATTTAGACTGTCAAGAAGAAAGGGCCGACATGGAGAGATTAGCTGACATCACCAGAAAGTGCTTCACTCACAATGTAAACGGTCTCTGAGCGGCAGACTAATGGACTTGCCACTTCAGCTAGCACTACAAGGAGATTGCTGCTTCTGAGCCAGATGAAGGATTCCAACTGGCCACCAGAAGATTACCACAACGCAAATCTCTGATAGGAGTTCACAATTCACTTGCAGACGAGGATGGCATCTTGGGCATTCTGTTATGATCTACATAATAAAGTGCATAACGGGAGAAAGGGGCCACCCTAGGGCCCTAACATGACAAAATAACTGTAATGCATCAGTTGACAAGTACTGTGCTGGCCACAAGTTTTGTTTGTGACACATATGTTGTGTTTTGCAAACCTTGCCACTTCAGCATTTTCAGATTACTTTTAATACGTTTCTATGGTGTACTGAAGAACAATTACAAACAATTCATAAGTTATCACATTTATGTAAAGAGTCAATATTTACAGTGTTTGGCCCTTCTTCATAACTTCTGCAGTTTATTCTGGGCCAAATCCTGACTGATGCTGATCCATTCTTGCATTTTTAGTGCTTGATCACAATTTGTGGGCTTCTGCTGGTCCACCCGCTTTTTGAGAACTGACCACAGTTTCTCAATGACATTAAGATCTGGGGAGTTTCCTGGCCATGAGTCCAAACTTTCAATGTTATGATCTCTCTACTTTTGCCTTGTGACATGGTACTCCATCATGGTGGAAAATACACAGATCATCACCAAATTGCACCAGGAATGTTGGGAAAAAGTTTCTCTTGGAGGATGTTTTGATACCATTCTTGTGAGTGGGCCCACTCCCTTGGATGATAAGCATCCCCACACATGGATTGTCACCAGATGCTTCACTTTTGGCATGACACAGGACTCATGGTAGCGTTCAGCTTTTCCTTCTCCTGACAATTGATTTTCCAGATGTCCCAAACAGTTGGAAGGAGGCTTCATCTGAAACAATAACTTTGCACCAGTCTTCTGCTGTCTAGTCCTTGTACTTTGGGCAGAATTTCAGTCTCTGATGTTTTTCTTGGAAAGGAGCGGCTTCATTGCTGGCCTTCTTGACACAAGGCTGTTGTCCAGAAATCTTCGCCTCACTCACACCTACTTGCTGCCAGTACTGAGCAAGCTCTGCACTGGTGGCAACACGATTCTGTAGCTGACACTTGCTGGACACTTTTAAGCTGATCATTTGGGTTTTTGTGATAAAGTTGACTTTTTATGCTAATAAAGCTCTTTGCAATGAATTAATATGCATCTGATCACTCGGTACAATAATATAGAAACATGTATAAAAAAAAAAAAAAAAAAAAAGTAATCTGAAAAAACTGAAGCTGCAAATTTTGCAAAACACATTTGTGTCGCTGCCAAAACTTTTGGCCCTGACTGTACATTCCAGGACTTAATCTTATTAGAAGAAACTTCGTTATCAGAGGGAAGATGTACCATATGAGAAATGTGGACATGTATTGTAGCAGGAGGTTAGGGTGGGGGTGGCGGGGTTATAGGGACATTGTTCATTCTGCATCCTAAACTGCTATTTCCTTTCCGATTCCCAGTAAGCAGTAAGCCTCCTTGCAGATGCTGTGATTTGGGAAAAAGTTTTCATTTCTCAATGATGGTCTTACCAGAAACTGACAACCCAAAAACTCGCAGAATTGTTTAATTTTTTTTTTTTTTTTACTGCAATTCCCTTTTAGTCAACTTCAAAATACTTTCCTTGAGATGCCATTCTTTGGCTCCACTGCTTCTCCCATTCCTGGAAACATTTCCTGTAGTCATCTTTTGATGTTTCCACAGCCTCCTGAGGTTTTTATTTTTCCCATGGCCATCAGAGGGTGCTCCAGTCACCCAAACCCTGACAGAGACGAATGTAGACACAAGTTTTGCCACACAGCACACATTATGTATTATAGTGGGGAATCGCTTTACCCTCGCTCCCCACCGCAGCACAGTCCCAAACAGTTCAAGCACCAGTACAAGACAGACACAGTACTTTCTTTCTTCCCTTCTCTTTCTCGTTCTGCCTCCTCTTCTCCCCCGGCATGTTTCAATCTCTTCCACCCAACTCTGGCTCTCTGAGGCTCTCGAGTGAGGCAGCTCCTTTCATGGTACTCCTGAGAGTGCTCCAGGTGAGTCGTTAGCCTGATCTGGAGTCACTCCCAGGTGTGGTGGAAGCCCAAAGCAGGGCAATGCAGTTCTCCTTGGCTCCCCCACAGAATCCAACAGGGCTGTCCTGAACTCCAACTCCCATGAAGCCCTACAGAAATCTGTGGAGCCACAGTAACCCGGGGGGCTCTTTTCTAGAGCTCTTGGGGAGGCAGTGTCCTGTGCACATCTGCTGACCTGGTCTTTCCAGTATATTGGCCTCCTGGTTGGGCAGGGGTCACAGCCATCCATCATACCCCCCATGTATTTCTTCCACAGCAGCAACATCTTCACTTCAGTCTCAAGTTTTAATTTTGGAAAAATGTAATGTTTGGACAAAGATCTGGGGAATACGGAGGGGTGCGAAGCAACAACTACATGACTTTTGATCAAAAACTCTTTGACAAAATGGTGTGGGGTGCAGTGCTGTCACGGTACAAAATACAGTTTAGCGGGTGCCACTGCTGCGGCTATTTCAATCCTCATGCTTTCCAGTAGATGCTTCAACAGTTGAATGCAACATCAATGATTAACAGCCTGTTCACGAGGAAGAAACTCTTTACAAACGAGTCTGTCAGTGACGAAAAACACAATCATCATCATCATCATCTCTTAGAAATCTGTCCTGGTGTCTTAGAGAAGAATGGGGAGAAAAAAGTCACCCGCACAACTGTACCCTAGGCTCCAGAATTAAGCACTTGATGAACTCGGCGAACTGATTAACCGGCCTGTAGGTGTACAATACCAAACAGCCCCCTACTCCTGTGCTATCGACCGATTTAGTTTTCGGTCCCCGAAATGTAAAATGTGTGAGCACTTTCTGTGTTGGTCAGCTTCTTTGTCGTCATGTGTCGCAGGTTCATTAAACATTTTTCAGATAGGCAAAGCTAGAATATTATTTCTCATTTTATTTTCTTATAAATCACATTTGGATTGAAAAAGTCCAATTAGAAACACTTATATTGCACATGATGCAAAGTCTTTAGAGTGATACAGTATAATACATATGGGGCACAGATGAGTTCTGAAAACTAAAAACATGCTAGTTTACACTTACATAAAAATAAATTAAATCTGTTACATAAAGATGTAATTAATACTACATTACATGAATAAAATCATTGAACATACAGCATTTAAAAATAACATTTCAGCAAACAACTGCTAGATAATAATACATTTTACCTGTGGTCTTCCAGAAGACATAAGTCATACAAAAACCGTCTTTGACTGAAAACAAAAGGGCACCATGGAGAGAGAATCTGTGGACACCAGTCCCAGCCTTCACGTCTACTGTACAGCACATACAACCCCACGCCCTGCATACTGCGCTGCTTTTGTGGGATCACAAATACAAAATCTTTTAGGCATCTTTTGTTAAAGAAGAAAACAAAAAAAAAAAAACAAACAAAAAAAACAATCAGCCAGGCAAATGCAAGTGAAGCTCTTCTGGCTCGCTCAATCAGCACACAGACCTTTCTTCGTCATTGTAAGAAACATCATTTTGGCCAGACTATCAATTTATTTACTAAATCCATTTCTGTATTTTTTTTTTTAAACAGCACTTTGATTAAAAAAAATATTTTATAGAAAATAGAGTTTGATAATACATTCCTATGCAAGGAAACAGTTCTTTGCAACAAAATAATATTTTCTGTTGCAGTCAATAGAATAACATCTCAGCTTTATGTCCTGCTTGTTGGGAAGGTGACAGGTGGATTGTAAAACAAAGAGAAATAGTTTCATTTTTTTTTGTGTGTTTCACTGTGCCCAACAAATTATTCCCTTCATCAACGGTGACAAAAATAAAAGGCATGATGTGATTCAGAGGAACGTTTCTGTACTGATGGATATCAAATAACTGATATGGTTATCATTAAAATAAGGGCTGACATGTTGGGATTTTATCTGGAGCTCATTTAAGGTAACTTTTTAAGCTCATAAATAAAAGGCTCAGAATTTTTTGAAGTTAATTTCATACGTTTGTGCAATATGTGATTAGATACTTAATACTTCATAAAAATAAACAAGAATGTTATAATACATGAAAAGCACTTTCAAGAATCTACTCATATTACACACACTGAAATGTTTCTCTCTTTTGACTTGAGATCACAAATGAGCTTTGGAAACCCTTCAGAGGCCTTTCAGCAATAAAGTGCACTGAAGTTAGAGATTCGGCATCTCCATAGACTCCTGTTGCGCTGTACTAGACTGCATAAAAAAAAAAAAAACTGTTAAATTCCATGAGACATAGTATATTCCAAAATGAATCCTAAAACCTGAGCCTCGATCTGCGGTGCAAGTTAGGAAATGAGCGACATGACACTGAATGTGAAAGGCTGCCTTTGAAAGATACGACTTCACCCACCTAACAAATACAGTGGCAACTTTAAAAAACAGAAAGGATCACAGCGCTCTTAATACTCATCATAAACTTGAGGAAATAATGCATCTTTATAATCTTCAGCACAGATGCCTTGACATCCCTCTGTTGTGATATGTCATTTGTTACTTACTGTACATGCATTTTTGTAAAGTAAAAAAGAAGAAAAAAAAAAAAATCTACCACTCAGTTAACAAGGATGAGGCGTTTGATCTGAATTGGCTACCACTAAGTCATAAATATTGCTTAAAATGTCCAATGACATTGCAAATCAAGCTGTTAAATCACTTTAGCATTAGGAAGAATTGTATAATCTGCATCGAAGAGAAGTCAGTTGCATGGAGTCTGTGATGAGAGAACCCAAGTAGCAGCAACAAGAAGAATTATCGGTTAGAACACAGTCCTCCTCATCGCTACGTCAGTTTGGCTTCAGCATTCGCTGCTGTGTACTCTGCATTGGCTGTCTGAAGATGTCAGACTCTTGTCTTTAAAGGTTTAGGACATCTTAATAACTCTCTAGTTAAAAACATCATTATTCGTAACAAAACAAACAAACAAACAAACAAAAGAAGGAGAAGTGCCAATGTTTCCATTTCCTCATGGTATCAGTGCCCTTCAAAAGTAGGACTTGAGTTTTTCTGAAATGTTCTAAAAAATTAAATTTTCATGCTCAGTTTGGCTTTCTGAAAAAGAAACAAAAAAATGAGTGTGACAATCAGAAAAATAGATATATTAAAAAAACAGAACTACATAGTCAATGATAAAATGGCCATCTTTAGAATGGGCAATAAGGAGTACTAAAAGCAATGTGCTAACTCAAAGACTCTCTAAACCAGGGGCTCTCAAAGTCGGTCTGGGGGGTCCACGGTGGCTTCAGGTTTTTGCTTCAACCAGATTCATAATCAGTGACAACAACTGCTAACACTGATCTCAATTACAGTAATTACCTTGTATTTTTGTCTCTTCTCATATTCTACATTCAGAAAGCACTGCAGCACGACTTTTACATTTATAAGACATTTACAAATATTTCTGTTTTTTCTATAGATTTAAATGCTTAACTCTCTTTTGTGGCTTTCATTATATTTCCCCACTTTCCCTGTGCTGTTTGCTCCCTTCATTGTATCTTATTATTGACAATTAAAAACAAGCAGAGCGGACACCCAGGCAAACACTGAATCATACTTTAGCGTTAGATCCACTAATTAGAAAACAAACAATGGATTAATTAAACAATTAGAACACCCAGAAAAACAGAATGAACATCAAGATGAAAATACTGTTAAAAAGAAAAAAAAAATACAGGGTGTCCCAAAAGTCACTATACACTTTTAATAAAGTCCTAAAAATTACACAACTGAGTTTATTAATATTTCTAGCACCAACAAAGGAATTGTTGCAGTTTTACTTGCTAGGATTGCCATCACGTTCCAACGCCTTGAAGACTAGTTGTCTACCTCCACACGAGCGGCTCCATTTTCAACAACTTTCAGCCACCTCTGAATGCAATCCTCTCTGATGTTTTGCATCATCGCTTTCCCGACTTCACTGCAGGCCGTGTGGATTCTTTCCTCAAGCTGTGACAAGTTATGGGGCTTAATGGCATACACCTTGCTTTTGATATAGCCCCACAAAAAAAAGTCACAAGGTGTAAGGTCAGGGGAGCGTGGAGACCATTCAAGGTTCATGCTCGAGAATTTCTGCTGGGTTTGATTTTCCCCAAATTCGACAGTTGTGTCGGTTAACCCGACCAGAGAGATAAAAGATAGACTCATCGCTGAACCATACATTTTCCAAGAGCCAAGGGTCATTTTGGTAATGGTGTAGGAGTGATTCACACATTTCCATTGTAATGGGCAGCTGGCCGGGACACTTCCATAAGGGAAGGACCATGGGGAATGAGCTTACATGGGGCAATACCTCCCCCGGAACGACAGAGGGCAGGCCCCTGGCTTGCTACAGTACCATGGAGCAGGGAAGCTTAACTCTGCTGCGGCCCATATCCACTGCCAGGGGGCGTGTGGACAACGGCTGAGCCCTCCTGTGCAGGGCTGCCATCACACACGGAAGCGCAGCCGGAAGGTGATCATGGAACAGCAGGTGCTCTATAAAAGCAGACAGTCGGGAAGAAGGAAGACTGAGCTTGCTGGGAGAGGAGTGGAGGCAGCCAAGAAAGAAAAGAAGAGAAAGAAGGGACCAAGTATTGTGTGCTGGTGCTTATGTACTGTGCTGTGGGGAGCAGGGTGAAACGCTCCCCAATTACAAATAAAAGGTGAGTTGTGTGGCAAAGTCGTGTCTGCCTGTCTGTGTCAGTGACGGCAGCTGTATGTGCCCTAGGGGTTTCACACCATATAACTGTCTAGTACTTTTTAATAAATATAAATACTGTATATATATATATTTTTTTTTTAAACCAAACGCAGTTTTCTAATTTCTGCATTTTTCCCCCAATACACAGAATCTGGGTAATAACAGTTCATTTAATTATCCCGGGATTCCAACAGAAGCTGGTTGGAACAAAAACCTGCAGCTACAGGGGGTCCCCAGGACTGACGTTGAGAAGCTCTGCTCTAAACTGTAAAACCCATGGATGAAATTGGTCTGTTATTGAAGAACGCAATGCCTAATTTTCCCCAGAAGTTGAAGCACAATTCTAATAATGCAAAACCGCCTTAAATAAAACAAGGCTTTGGTCAGAGTTAGATTTTAAAAAGATCTGCGAAGTTTTAAACTGCTCACTTGCACATTCCTGCTGCACAATACTAACTAGTTGGTAATAACATGGGGACGCTGAAGAGATCTTCATGCAAGGGGTAGAGTGAGAAGCCAACAGTAACTGACTTACTATTCCAGAGTCGTGTTTTGGCCTGACGTTGTAGGACGCTTTTTCTTTTGCCTGCCGAAAACCTTCTTCAGCTTCTCGTAGCCTAGAAAGACAGAATACTTTTGTTTTATTTTGGTTTGCAAAGCACAACTTCCAACCATTAAATGTACCTGGCCTTTTTACTCCGGTTCAGTTCTGTTAAGTTACAACACATGATATTGACACCCACGGGCGTCGTAGTGGGGGGGAAAAGAGTAATGATTACTCAGGGCCCACCGGGGGGCTCAAAGCCTGCAATGAAAAGGACATGTGACAGACAAGGATTGAGAGCAAGGGGCCCACAGATACTGTGTATGCATGGGGCCCAGAGTTCTGTGCTGCACCCCTGTTGACACCTCATTAAACATTATAGTACTTAAAGTGCCAGACTTTCACAAACCATGCCAGACATCGTATTCTTCTCAAAACTGTTGTTTTAGTCAAAACTCAAAGATATTGTATAAGCAAGTTGCTGGCAATTCATAACATGTTCAAAATGATGTTAGTAAAAGCTTCATTGTACAAAGTACCAGTGACAGGGATATGAATATATCTGTGTTTGCAAAACTAAGTTCAGAATAGGTACAGTACAAAAGCAACACAGTGGTGGCCACACGCTTTTCAATCACCAGCTTCTTTAAGTGTAGTGGGGTCATTTACATTTATTTGTTTAGCAGACGCTTTCATCCAAAGCGACTTACAAAAGAGGTCAATATAAATCGAGTAAACATCAGTCTGATGGATTACGAGGAAATAAGTGTTACAGCACAAGCATACAAAATTAAGAACTAGAGATAAAGAACTCAGAACAAAATAAAAGCAACAATTCCTAGATAAAAAAAAACCTAACAACTAATGTTAATCAGACAAACAAAAAATACAAATGAGAGTCGTCAAATGTTTGCTAAACAGATTGAAAGAGTCAGCAGTTTAGATTGAGGTGGGCAGCTTGAGCCATCAGCCAGGAGCTACACGTGAAAAGCCTGGACTGCGATTTGACACCATGTAGAGGTGGCATCTCCAGGCACCATTTGTCAGCAGCCCCCTGAAGCGTCTCCATTTCACATATTGTATTGTATATACAGTAGGTGCAGACCCACTGAGTAACCTGCAGGTATGCATCAAGAATATGAACTTAATAGGAAATATATAGTGTAGTGAAATGGAGAAGAGTGACATGTTAGCTTCTGCTTTTTCATGATTAAGATCAACACATATTAAATAGGATCAAGCATATAAAGTAGATATAACTATAAAATAACTCACTTGCCGTCTCATGGTGTGTTGTTTTGATCAAATGAAACAGTAATACAGTAAAAGGAAACCATATCAACTGATTTTTGGGCTATTAAAGAGCAAAAGCAAAACAACCCCAACTGGTGACCACCTGCCCCGCAAAACACTCATGACAGGTAATTAAACACAATGGGTATGGGTGTAAACTGGCTGGACACACACACACACACACACACACACACACACACCCATGCAAAGTAGAGCAGTGGGGGAAAAAGAAAAAAAAAAAAAGAGAAAAGGTAGACAGAAGAAACTGCCACAAGGAGCTAACCAAACCCTGCCCTTTATTAACTAAGCAGCATAAACCCCGTTGTGGACAGTACAGCGAGAAGAGTTCTTAAACTTTCTGCATCTCTGATCATCAAGGATAAGATTATAAAACGAAGACCTCCAGATTGCAGGAGACACAAGGGCAGGAGATTTCCAACAAGAGCTAAAAGCAATTTAGCTGCAAATGTTGCAGACATTAAAAGGCTCTACTGAGAGAGAGAGTGAGAAAGGGAAAGTGAGGAAAGAGAAGAAAGGTCTAGGAGGAGCTTGAGGGCACAAAGGAATGGCAAAAGAAAGAATTGTAGCGAGGTTTTCAGCCACATAGTGCCAGAGGGCCACAGCCAGAGTACATTCCCAGAACATGTGGGGCAAAGTGGCGGGAACTTTAAGAGGCTAAAGATGACATGGGGAATCTAATTCTAGTCTCATTAGGGAACGTCTCTTTGGTGTAGGGTACAGTCTATGAACACATTTAAATTGTGTGTGCTGGTGATTAGTATTTTTAGAGCAATTTTTGATATTTAGAAAGAAGGTTTGCCAGCATAATGAAGAGGATGGGGAGAGGTCTGTTAGCAAATTAGACATTACTGGGAGAGTTTTGAGGGAAGCTTTGAGGCAGAGGGAGTAGAAAGTGACCCAAGATAGTTATTAAATATTCTGTATCATGCATAGCTCTACAATCTAGTGTACACTTTCCATTGGTATCCTCACCCACAGTGATACACATGCACTGATACGGATGACCAAGCATTTGCACATACTCACTATTTGTACACCACCAGTGTTAGCAGATGACATCTGGCATGTGACTTTTTTTTTTTAATGTAATAAATGGCCTATTGTCATCAATCATTAAACTTGCTTTCACAAATTATAACCTCAATCTTAATTGAAAAGGAATTCACAAAAAAAAAAAAAAAAAGACTTTTCAGAAAAAAGTTCAAAACACGAATAAGGCTCAACATTAACACTTGCCAGGTAACCACTGACCATCTTTTTGAGACCCATGGCTACCACCAAGAAGGTCAACTGCTTTAGTGATGCCCCAATTTCTCGGCAGTAGGTCCGAAATGGCCAGTTTTTGCTCATTATGCGTTATCAGCAGATGGGCATATAACTTGTCAATTGCTAGTTGGTTTTACAATAAAAATGCAAGCAGAGTTTATGTGCACTGTACCACATTGTCTGGCTTTCCTTTATATGAGTAAAGCAAATAAAAAAAGTGTAATGACCAGCTGCAGTGCAAATGTGTGAGAGCCGCGTGTGCATCTAACAGGAATGCTAAGAGTCGCCTTTAACTCAGAGAGACAAACGTGAAGGGCTGAAAAAAATCGTACAAAAACTGCAACCTCCACAATGGCTGCTGTGTGGAAGTATGTTAACGTGTGTGAAAATGAAGGATATACTTACTACCTGTAACATGTACCAAGAGAACGTCGGCCATGATGGAACTAAAGTGACGAAATTATGCACTACAAACTTAATTTACACCCAGACATTTAAAGTTTCATTACATACATAACAGGGTTCTTCAGGCACATTTGTTTGCTACGTTTTGATTGTTGCCTCAAAGTACTACAATGTTAATTAAATGAATTAAACAATAAAATTGTTCAGTAGTAATAGTTATTTTAATTTTGAATAAGAATCATTAGTTCAGACTTAATAAATCAACATGTAAGAGAAATGCTGCTGAATATTTTAGAAAAAAGGACCTAAAACTGAAGGTGATCAGAAAGAAACGACACGCACAAGTGTCTGCTTTTAGATTTATTTTGCATGCTGGTTTTGATCTGCGGATTTATGTCAAAAGTATGAAAAAGTTTTCATTTTGATGGCTTCGGGGATGGCATACCAAAGCCAGTAATATTTTAATTTATTTGTACAGAGTATTACGTAAAGCCAGATTATATTCCAAAGTTTCACTGCACTTGAAATAAATGATGTATTCCATAGCATTTTGCCATAAGTCTTAAAAATAACCATTTTGCACTTTAAACTTTAACTGCTAATTAAGTAGCGCTTTAACAGTAAAATGTTTTTTAACAATTGTTCAATAAACTCAATTACACACTCTGATTCTAGGTTTCTGCGGTGGGTTGGCACCCTGCCCAGGATTGGTTCCTGCCTTGTGCCCTGTGTTGGCTGGGATTGGCTCCAGCAGACCCCCGTGACCCTGTATTCAGATTCAGCGGGTTGGAAAATGGATGGATGGATTCTAGGTTTGATTAGGAATGGGTGTGCACAGAGACGGAATTCTGACACTGTTACGAGATATTTTAGATTGAACTGCTATAAAGCAGTAGCTAGCTGGCATATAATGGCGCAGCATCTTAATTACTCTAAATGTAGACTGTCAAAAATGGTAATCACATTTTAAGTTTCGGCAACCTAAAGTTGATGCCGGCTTGCCAAGCCTGGCGACTGCTTTTAAATGTTAGTGTTGAATTCTGCATGAAGTCAACATACCATCTCAGAGCCATTTATAACATACTAAGATAAAAAACACATTTTTGAATATATTAATTTTCAAACTGTTCTTAGAACAGAAAAACAAAAAATATCCACTCAAATGATTGTGAAGGAGTACTGTGCCACTGCATTCTCTGCCATCCTTAGCCATTCCAGGAAGCCGTAGTTGGGCTCCTTAAGCAGTCTTAGAACCCCAGAGTCATCACTCTGCTGACTCACAAGCTTTATTTGTGGATTGATTTTAAAATTGTATAATCTTAGAAAAGTAAGACATAAAGTACAACTCATCATTTTAGGTTAGGGCTACTCTATTTGGCAATTATACCACAGTAAAACTTTCTCTTTATTGTAGAGGAAGTAATCTACTGGAGTGAAACAATGACTTTAAAGAAGAATGAACACCGATTAGCATTTTAGTAGAGAACACTTTTACTTTACTATGGGAGGTTATAGTAGACTATTCCTCCGTGTAAAATATGCTGTGAATATTTCATTGTGATTTAATTGTTTGATATCAAGCTTGAATATTTTTTGATTTACAGTGTTGACCAAACAGCAAGGAGCAGCACAGTTTTCTTGGAGTATCAGACATTTTATTTGGCCTTCATTGTAAGTTTAAACAGGAGGAATAAAATGTAAATTTTACTTCATTTAAAATGGCAACATATTAATGAAAAAAAAACACAAAAAAGTATTCAGAAGAACGTTAGCTACTGTAAATAATGAAATAATTATTAATTGTTGTACCATAATAATAATTCATGGAATAATCAAAATAAACCTGTGAGACTCAATAAAAAGGTTAGATAAGATCACCTCATTCATGTCGTAAAATGCAACAAATAATAATAATACATTTAATTGTACCTTTCCAGACAGTCAAAAAACACATTAAAAGATAAAAATCATAAAACAGTACAATTAAGTTAATTAAAATAACTAAATAAACATTCACATAGTAAAAATACAATAAAATAAGTGATGAGAACAATCTGAAAAAAATAAAATCTATGCCATTGAGAAAGTAATTTTGAAAAGGTGAGTTTTAAGGTAGAAGAAAGAAAGACGCATAAAGCATAACTGAAAAGCCAACCTTCCATGGAAGGGACAAGAAAAAGGCCAGAAGCAGAAGATTAAAGTGAGCGGGTCAGTGTGTAATCTTCTAAAAGTTCTTTTAAGTAAGTATGAGCCTGATCATGGACTGCTTTGTTCATGAGGACAAGATCTCAAAGTCCATACAGTACTTAACTGGAAACCAATGGAGTTTGTACAGAAGAGGTCTAAAGCATCAATAAGCCTCGTTTTGACGCAATAAGCATGCTGGCATGGCTTGTATACACGTTTAGTTTAGTTGGGATACAAAACAATAAAGCATTACCGCAGTCGAGCCTTGGTGGACAGTGAAGTATTACACAGGTGATAAAAGGCAGCACATGATAGTGTTAATGTGAGACTGAAAAGTGAGAGTGTGGTCAAAAACACCACCAAGGTTCTCGAATTGAGGGGGTAAAGGGGTATCATCAATACTTGTAAATTTTGAGATGGTAGCTTTAGAGCCCACAAGAAGGATTGCATACTTGGCACAATTAAGCTTGAGCAGATGATGCTACTTCCAAATTTTAATAGCATGGAGGCAAATAAGGAAAGATAACAATCCTGAGATGGTTTAGTAGAAATATAAAGCTGTATGTCATCAACATAAGAATAAAACTGAATACAATGATGATGCATAACTGAACCAAGGGGGTGGAAGTAATAAAAAGCAAGGGGTTCAGCACTGAACTCTGTGGCACAAATCTACTGTATTAGTTAAGCAAGACTGAAACTGAAACAGACGTTCCAATAATAGCGTGTGAGAAATAGAGTCAAATACCAAACTAAGACCAAGAAAGGATAAGTATACTTGGCAGTCTGGAATCGGCAGCTTGAAGCAGATCAATAACATGATGTCTGCCGTCCTTTCAAATTTGATTTGTGAATTCTTGTCATATGGACCTATTATTTTCAAAGGGAATTAATATATACTCAGCAAAAAAAGAAACGTCCCTTTTTCAGGACTGTGTATTTCAACAATAATGTTTTAAAAATCCAAATAACTTTACAGATCTTCATTGTAAAGGGTTTAAACAATGTTTTCCATGCATGTTCAATTAACCATAATCAATTAATTAACATGTACCTCTGGAATGGCCGTTAAGACCTTAACAGCTTACAGAAAGTAGGCATTTAAGGTTACAGTTCTAAACGCAGGACACTAAAGACACTTGTCTACCGACTGTGAAAAACACCCAAAGAAAGATGCCCAGGGTTCCTGCTCATCTGCGTGAACGTGCATTAAGCATGCTGCAGGGAGGCATGAGGACTGCTGATGTGGCTAGGGCAATAAATTGCCATGTCCGCACTGTGAGATGCCTAAGACAGCACTACAGGGAGACAGGAAGGGCAGCTGATCATCCTCGCAGTGGAAGACCACGTGTAACACCACCTGCACAGGATCGGCACATCCGAATATCACACCTGCGTGACAGGTACAGGATGGCCACAACAACTGCCCGAGTCACACCAGGAACACACAATCCCCCCATCAGTGCTCAGACTGTCCGCAATAGGCTGAGAGAGGCTGGACTGAGGGCTTGTAGGCCTGTTGTAAGGCAGGTCCTTACCAGACATCACCAGCAACAACGCCGCCTATGGGCACAAACCCACCTTCGCTGGACCAGACAGGAGTGGCAAAAAGTGCTCTTCACTAATGAGTCACGGTTTTGTCTCACCAGGGGTGATGGACGGATTCGTGTTTATCGTCGAAGGAATTGAGCACGTCTGGGACCTGTTGGATCGCAGGGTGAGGGCTAGGCCATTCCCCAGAAATGTCCAGGAACTTGCAGGTGCCTTGGTGGAAGAGTGGGGTAACATCTCACAGCAAGAACTGACAAATCTGGTCCAGTCCATGAGGAGGAGATGCACTGCAGTACTTCAAGCAGCTGGTGGCCACACCAGATACTGACTGGTACTTTTGATTTTGAGCCTCCCTTCATTCAGGGACACATTGTGAAACATTTTTAGTTTATGTCTTATGGTGTTGACTCTTTTACTGTTCATACAAATATTTACACATTAAGTTTACTGAAAGTAAAAACAGTTGAAAGTCAGAGGACGTTTCTTTTTTTGCCGAGTATAGTTTATCCCAAACCATGTAACTAATATTTGGTCAAATTAATTCAACAACATTTGGTTTTGGCTGTGCTGCACAAGTGGTTGATTTTTGAGCTGTTTCAGCCGTGGGTTAAATCTGCTATTAGACTCTGGTGCCTTGGGAATGAACATATTAGGACATAAAGCCTTCAATGAGGACAGAACAATCATCAGAAGGTGACAGTATGCTAAGCTCTATGAAAATTAAGCAGTATACTGTTGGGAAAACTAAAGTTTAAAAATTCAACTAGTGAAGACAGCTGCTTGGACTAAATGCATTGGGGTTACCAACAAAAAATACTGTACATATTGAAAATAAGAGGAAGGAATGAAGAAAACTGTGTAACTCATGTACCCAAGTAGATGTAAAACAAAAATATCTGATATCATTAGTAGTCTTTCAGACGTCTAATGATGACAAAGCCATGATGACCAAATGTTCATAATTTCTTTGACAAATTCCATCTGTTAGTTTGCCCTGGGAAAAAGCTTAATGAACACATACACAACCAAAGTACAAAGAAAAATTCAAAACACTGAAAATTTAAAAAAAAAAAAAAGCCTGGATTTTATACTAGAAAGTTAAAAACAGAAAACACAAAAAATTCTGTAGTCAAAAAAATACACATTGTGCTGCTACATGCTAATGATAAAATGATTTCCAGCTAAAATAGAAAAACTGGAAGCTTCTTGTAGGTTCAAATAAATTGACCTAAATATTAACATTTCAGAAATTCAAACTAGTGGAAATAGCTAACAGCCTAATTAAAATGAATTTTCTAAAAGGTTTTCTAATATGACTAGGAAGTATGTGATAACTGAATCTGTCAGAAGATATCATTAGACAGGAAAATGGCTCAGTAAATTTATGGAAATGGCCTGCCTCATCATCATTTGGTCTTTTAACACTTGACTGCCTTGTCTATTATAAATGGGTTTACTTTAGCCTGCCTTGGAGAGATGCGCAGAGGTTATCTTTCGTTCACACAGACTAATTTGATCTGACAGGCTTTCATGTATCAAAGTTCCCTAATCTTGCTTTTTAGAAGTTAGTAAAGCAAAAACAGTCCTTTTTCTAAACGTTCATCACTTTGTATGATTTCATGTGTCAAGGAGAGGCTTAGCAATGAAACAGACATGTCTGCTTAACTGTTTAGCATTTCAGACTTAATCAGATTTAAATTTAGTCTTTCCTTTACTGACTGTCAAACAAATGCCAGTGAATCGTTTGTACTATAACTGGGTCATCTACCATCCCAAAAATAAAATTTGTTAGGATTCAAAAAGCCATGGAAACTTTAAATGAACTCATAAAACAGAAGGGTTGCTGAGGTACAACTAATCCTCCACACAGAATGACAGGCTCTAAAAGTGGATCATCAATCTTTAAAAAAGCAAACGGTACAACACTATCTACTCCTCTTCTCGTTTTAAACTGCAGAACAAGTTACCTACCCCAAATACTGAAAGGCTGAAAGCCTGCCTATAGCAATAGTTTAAAAACTATGTCTACTTAACACTAGAATTACCAGAGCCTACGAAAAACTCGTAAATCCGTCCCACCTTAAATTGCTTCTTAAAATCGTTCACAGCTCTCCACCAGCGTCTTTTGTCATCTAAATGTGCTGATAAAAATCAGGCTGCAGAGCAGCCGGCTATTCCATCCCCCTATCGACTTGCACAAACTTCTCCCAGCTCATGCCTTGATTGATTATCTGGGAGTGAAGTGGAGTTTTAGAGTGGAAATAATAGATCACAATTGTTGTGTTAGATTTGTACCTTCTGTGAAAATATTTCTTTTGATATTTGGACTTCAGGCTTCATACATTATATAGTTTATGCCTACATTTTGTCATCTACTACTAGAATATAAAAAACGTTTCTGTTTTAACAATGTGTTTACACAGATTACTGTAGAAACGGAACACACATGAAATGCGTGTGTTCCAAACAACGATCTATTATTTCCACTCTAAAACTCCACTTCACTCCCAGAAAATCAATCAAGGCATGAGCTGGGAGAAGTTTGTGCATGTTCTAAGTCGATGGGGGGATGGAATAGCCAGCTACTTGCAGCTTTTCTTTTATCAGCACATTTAGATTAACAAAAGATGCCGACGGAGAGGTGAGAACGGTTTTAAGAAGCGATTTAAGGTGGGGCGGATTTACGAGTTTTTTCGTAGGCTCTGGTAATTCTAGTGTTAATAAAATATAAAGTGATCAAAAACAAACTAATGTGTGCAATACAGACAAGTGCAACAGTAAAAATTGGAATGTTGACAAAAATGTGTAGATACTGAATGATCAATAGTTGGCAGCTGGTTATATAGATAACCTCCGCTAGCACACCACACAGAGGATTGTGTACTATATCATGGGTGAGAAGACAACAGTCAATGCGTGTAACTGCATCACAGAAATGGGTCTTCAGAAGCAGTAGTTGAACCTTTGTTTGGCATAGGGCATAAAAACTTCATCATGCCTCAAAAGCATGTGGTTATGGGAGGGTACGTCTGTCACCAGCACTTTTAATAAAGACAATTATCTGACTGTGATCCCCATTCAGGAAGAACTGATGGACTTTTCAGAACTGCAGAAAGAAACTGGATGAAGTGAAGTCAAAGGTTTCACCAAATTTAACACAACAAATTACAGCTTTCTATTGCTTTAAGTATGGTTTCCTTAATGCATCCTTACAGAAATTCTCTGTTTGGACACCTTGGCAAAATGGGAAATCATTGGTGGTGACTGATGAGAAAACAAACATTTACAGTCTGTTGACTGTACCCAGTAGTAGTTTCAGATATAGTTTTGATTTTTTTAACCTAAAGCCGATACCAAACATTACATGACCTCTAGTCTTTGAGAATGTCAGACTTGTTGACTGCAGTTGTATACCTTGTTGCCGGACCATTGTAAATTTACACAATGGAAAATTGCTGGCCATGTCACTTTTAGAGACTGTGTGCTGTCCTTCCAGCACAGTCATGCTCATTTCTTTTTGAGGCAACCAACAACATGCTGCCCGATGTAGCTGGGGCTGCACACAGGGATAACAGGTGTGGTGAGCTCAGCCATAAATCTTGCCCATTTTTTCTGTTCTGTTTTAGTACATAAAACATGAGACATCAAACAGGCAAGCTTCTCCTCCATTTGCGAGGTCTAAAACACCAGCTTTCCTTATTCCTCGTTACAGCAGTATAGGCATTGAACTTCCACAAGAGCAATCACTGGTTCTCTGCGTTCACACACACACAGCCTACGACTAAAGACAAAGATGAGACTTGTTTGATTTTGTCAGAGCAAGTTGCAGATTAGTTGGAATGAGTTGCTGGGCATGTCACATTACGCAACTGGCTTTTACATGAGCATGCCACCAACTGCCTCCAGCTCGATAAAATTATGCGAATGAAGCTTGCAACTGAAAATTGCTCGGAAAAAGTCGTCTGTGACAAGGTTTTTAGGCACATATGAAGCTTTTTGATTCTAAAATTGGGGTTAAATGAGTTTAAATTACCACTTTATTAATTTCAGTTTTTCTCATTTAAATGTTGTTTTTATAAATTATGAGTCAAAGTGCCAGAAAACTTGAATAGTATAATTTACATTTCTTATATTAATATAATGATCTAACATCATATACTTACCGAGGGATAGAAAAAAATGAGATTTTTTTTTTTACTATAATATATACAGAATCTACCATTCAAATAATCAAATTGCGCTATGAAACTTTTTTGAAATGTTTTTTCTGTGAAGTAGTCCAAAAGCCAATTAATGTAACTACTGTAACTGCCTGATTACAATAACCACAAATCGCCACACAGTGGTATAACTAATGAAGACCGTAAGCTAGTAAATGTTGTCCTATTATATAAAAACCACAATTAGGCCAATCCTAGGAACTATAACCCAGTAAGCTTAATATGTATCGGGGTAGAATAATTGACACAATTATAACAAAAAAAAAAAAAAATCAGGAGTGGTCTCCCCTAGACTTTCTCATATACTCAGAAATGGGGATGGATATTTGAGGAGTAAACCACAAGACAATGATTAGATTTTTATATTAAGTACATTAAAGAACCATCAACAACAAATCAAACACAAAATATTGTTTACGTAAAGCAAAAACATTCTCAAATATGTATTACCATTTTAATGTCAAATGGAAAATTGCAATTATCTTTTTGAAAAAAATGCAAAGGAACTAAAAATGCTTAGAATGTGGTACTTTACCATAATATGATATGAAATGATCGGATTTTTAATATTTTTTGTAATATGTTTCAGGTAAAGTAATACTTCCGGTTAGCGGAAATAGCTCAAAAGTTGTTAGAAATCTGCCTTTTGTACCTAATGCTCGTATGCAAAATTTGGTTGACCTAAATTAAAGCGTTCTCAAGTTATCATGTTTACACACACACACACACACACACACACACACACACACACAGCTGTAATTCCAAAAATGGTATTTTTGGACCCTGGGAGGTCTAAACCGTTGAGATTAATCAAAATTGAATTTTTGGAAGATTCTAATATTTTCCCTATACTTCGTATATGAGAAAGTAAAAAAGAATGACCAAGAAAGGTCAAAGTATGGGTTTAGTAATGAGAAGTAAATGCAGGCTCAGACAGGGGAGACTACACTTCAATAACACGCCACAATTCTATGGTGAGGCAACAAAGGCATTTGATGACATAGGTAAATACAAAACTATCTGGATTTCCCTGAGAAGTTAGGAGTCAAATTAAAATGAGTGGAAGTTCAAGGTAAGGTGTGTAAATAAAAGTAAAACTGGTTCAAAGAAAACTTTTTCTGAATTGGATAATGCTACAAGTGGTGTCCCTGAGAGATCAGGGCTACAGCCACTGCTCATAGTTTGCGTAAATGATCAGAATAAAAACTTAAGCTCGTTGGTTACAATGAACTACGTGGTATGGCAGATATCCAAGAGTCTGCAAAATCATTACAGATACATCTGAACAGAATTAATATTTGGGCAGATATGTCAATGATGAAATTTAACATAAATGTACTGTAGGTTACCATAATCAGAACGTAAAAACATGACATCTGAATACACAACCAAGGGTGAGAAATTTCAATGCACATTTTATAAGGATGACTTAGGAGTCATAGTCACTGTCCACGTCCCAACATGTACAAAAGCCATTAAGAAAACTAATATGATGCTAGATTACATAGCTTGATATATCAAGTACCAATCAAGGGAACTACTGCATACAACACACTAGTGAGGCCTTATCTGGAATACTGTGTGAAGTGCAGGTCTTCATATTACAAAAACAAAATGCAGCACTAGGGAATATCAAGAGGAGAACCATTAGGCTGATTCTGGTTGAAATATTGAATAATAAAAACTACAGGTAGCATCGCAGACAGTAGAACTTTGTGGAGCACTAAAACTTAATTGGATGAAATGTTCCAAACTTTAGGTGAACAGAGACAGAAAAGATATCATGAACTCTTGTCAAAATTGCTTTTATATTCTTATTGGCACGTATTTCCTTGTTGATTCTAAATATTGAAGAATGTTATGAATCATTAGTGGTACTGCATCCTGCACCAATCTACTTGCCCTGTGCTTAATGTGATCCAAGTGCATTTTGGACATTTAGATAGGTTATTAATCACGATGAGGCGACAGATCTGTAGTAATTCAGAAGGGAGACATCAGCTCTCCTAGTAATATGCATTAAATTGGCCATTTCAAAGCAGTTTGGAATTCTTATTGGCTTAAATAGAGATTAAAATATCTGTAAAATAGGAACAGGATGACAAGCACAAAACTTGAATATTCACGTTGAAACAATGTCAAGCTTAGCTGCTTTTCTGCATGCTGAGTAGACACCATACACTATTTCTCCTGATTGATAAAGGATAGCTGAAGACAAACATTTGATTGTTTCTGCTCAGCGGCTGCTTTGTCTTGTTTTGAATTTCAGACAGTCGTGGAGTCATCAGTTGACACTGTACACTTCTAGACTGCACCTAGTGATCACAATATGAAGAGCTTCTAATTATTTACGCTTAAAATATTTACCACTAATCTTAATGGTTGAAGCTACAGAGAGAGAGAGAGAGAGAGAGATATAATACAGAGTCCCCAGTGCAAACTTTATCTGATATGAGAACACAAACACAGTCTCACAAAAAGCAAATACACAAGGGTTGGGGATGTGTAAGAATGAGAAACCATCCAGCAGACACCTGGGGCCTCATGTATAAAAGGTGCGTATGCACAGAAATGTTGTGTAAGAACGTTTCCGCGTTCAAATCGCGATGTATAAAACCTAAACTTGGTGTAAAGCCACTCATATTTCCACGGTCTCTCATACCCTGTCGTATGCAAGTTCTCCGCTCGGTTTTGCAGACTGGCGGCACCCAGCGTCAAAGCAGTGCTACTGCTCCTGTATAGTTACCCTTTCTTTCTTAGATCCACATTCCTGACGAGGCTTTATAAATACACTGAAAATAACTGCATATTGTTTATTAGTGTAATGCATCTGATTGTAATTAACCTGTAACAATATAATGGTCCAGGGAATAGCCATAGTATTCCAAATACCATAACTTCTTTAGCGTTGTTACTCTCACTGCACCTTCGTTTTCTTCTTCCAGCTGCTCCCGGTAGGAGCATATTACTCTCACTGTACCACTCGGAGTATTTATATCACCATATCTGAGTGGGGAATCACAGCAGCAGCTGATCGGAAAGAGAATTATCGGTATACAGCATCAAGCACACGCTGCCTCAGCCACAGCAAAACATTTCAAAGCCTTTCCCGCACGGACCTTGCGGTTCAGAAACAGTTTCATCCCAAGAACTATAAACACAGTCAATTAATTGCTCCTTGTAGAACTGTTTGTACTTACAAGTACAATTACCCCACTGTAAACTTGCACTAGTTATAATATTGCACAACCTGTGCCACTTTATAAAGCGTGTATTTACATATAATGATGATATCATTTTTAAGATGAAATGCAGCAAAATATGTTGCTTATATTATACAGATAAAACTTGAACTTCATTTAAAATATTCTGTATTGTTAATAATTAAACATGTGAGGACACGGTGCTACAGCGCTAGCAAGTTCACTATTGTTCCTGCCTCGCGCTGTATATTTGCTGAGGCTGGCGTGATGCTGGAAGGATAGATGGATAGAATAATTAAACACGTACTATGAAGATATTTCAAATTTCCTTAAACGTTTTGAAGAATAATCATTCTGAGCTTACAGCTTTCTTTTCTCCAGCTTAATGAGAGTAGTGTTTTTGTTTTTTTTTCCCTGTCCTCTTGGCTATCTGACTTTATCACCGGACTAATCCTTAGAGACTTGCATTTAAATATTGCATGGAAAGACAATACCCTTGATCACATCAATTTTTTTTTTTTTAACTTATTCAATAATATTCTTAACTAATCTTTTTTCTTTTCTTATAACTTCCTCTTTGACATCCTGTAAAGCATTTTCAGCTACATTGTATGAAAATGTGCTATATAAATAAAAGTTGTTGTCGTTGTGTGCAGTCTTGAGACATGGATCAACACTTGGCAACACTCTTGGTTTGAAACACTGACATATTCTGTAAATTTTAAAGCTTTTCTTTCCACGTTGGACCTCTATTATTCACTTAAAATTTAAAGCTCACGAGCAAGCAAGGTATTTAAAACTTATGAAAAGTGCTTCACTTTAGAAAACAGTTTTATGTTAATATATATTCTGGCACTGAATATAGGCACTGTATACTGAGCACAGTGCAATGAAGATATCAGCATGTAGTGGGATTAAGGCTGCACTCAGAAGAACACCACAGAACTCCCTGAGAAGATTAAACAAACGCTACTTGATAATCAGGTACCCCAAATCAGGTAAGCAGCTTGTGAGGTAACAAACATCTCTGAACCATGTGTTAGTTAACAAAAAACACAAGCCACACACTGAACGTTCATCTGATGGTTCAGTCCAGTCCATAAAGTACACAGAAAGAACATCTAATTGTGTTGCAGAGGCCAGTGTCACACATCCCTGTTTTCTGTAACACTTTATATGGTTGTTTATAACTGAGCCATGGCAGTTACTTTGTTCGTGGGTAACGGATGAAGGTAGCTCCATACTTAACAAGCTGAAAGTCAAATTCTGAACACTTGCTCTGATGTTTAACAGAGTTTGTCAATAACTATAAAAATGGACTGCACAAATACAGAATGCAACAAGATTAAAAAGCGCAAAACACTTTAGTCTGCAAGGACAGATACATAATTACCATGGTTTCCTGTTGGTTTATGACTATTAAAATGATAAAGTTCATTTATTAAAACAATTGTATATATTTTAAAACTAGATACTGTCACACATGTGCGAGTAGAAGGAAGCCGAGTGGACCAAGTGGAGGTAACCTGTCAGGCCAGGGGGTGGCAGGGTGCATTAATCCTACTTCCGTTATCTTTGCAGGCTAGAAGTGGGAAAACCTACCAGACGCAACTTCATTGATGTTGAGTCCGGTCCTGGCGTCATAAACATTGTCACTTCCGGTCCTATGGACTATGTCACTTCAAGTTCCGGGCCACAGAGGACGCTGCTTCCAGTTCGTGCCAGAGAGGACGCCACTTCTGGTTTTGACTTATAAAGCCGACATCATTCAGTTCAATCTGGGAACTCAACCAAGCAACATTGCTTATGTTTCTATTACCCAATTGCAGCCACGGATAATATACACAGGTGGCTGTCCCAAACCTTTTTTTGTGTGTTGAGACTGATTTTTACAATATGAAAGGTTATCGACAACAGAGTTTGAGTTTGGCTGGCAGCTCCTGCTTTATAAGGAAAATATTGCCAGAGAAACATTCAGCTTCCCAGAACAAAAAAGAAACAAATTAACTTCATGGATAAATCTATATATTACATAAAATAGCTTACTTAAACATATTAACTACTGGTTACAGGTAAATTAAACTAAAAATTCAGCATCTGGCATTAAAAGTTAAATAAAAAGTTTTGTTAGCACAGATCTATTTTGCCATTAAAAATTCCACTTTTCTGCTGACATTTAAATGTTTACATACTGAAGAGTTATAGACTTGTTAACAACATTTAGATTGGGGTTAAAGATCTGGTGCAGTCTTAGGAGCCAGACAATCAGTAGCAAGTTTATTTAAACACCACTACATAGTAAAAACACTTTTGGAGTCATTTTTTAAATAATGACTCCTATGAGGGTTATGTTTCTACTTCAGTACCTAAATTATATGCCATCATGTTGGCTTAGCCTTGAAGTTCATCGGTCTGCATACCGCTTTTTTTTTTCTTTTAAAAAAAAAAAAAACAGAAATGCCAAATATGGCATGCTTTGAAGAAGCAATTACCCTTTAAGACAATTTTCCTTTACAATCAGCAAGAACAAATGGGGATGCGAGTTACTCAATATTACCACTGACACCTTGCTGAAGTAACAATAATCATCTTGCTCCATGGGCACAAAAATGCATAGAATTCAACATGTATGTATGAGTATGCACTCTCTTTGTATATACTAATTGCATGCACATATAAACAAACACATCAGGGGTATATACTAAAAAATAATTTATGGAACAGTTTTATCCAATAACTCATCAAATGGTAGCCTGAATTCTGTCAGGATATTCACTTTCACAACATCAAAGACCATCTTGCTTAAGATCTTTGAATCTGCATGAAAACCTGCCTCCAGATTTGCTTCTGTCAGCACGGTTACCTTTCCCTCCCTACAGTATACACCTGGGGTCTTCAAAATTAGTCCTGAATGGGCAAGAGTGGCTGCAGATTTTCATTCATTGCTTCTTAGTTTGAAGCGAAGTATTGCTGCTATTAGGGCAAGTTTTTTAGGTCTCAATTTCAATAATTATTTTATATAGTGCTTTTCTAATCTACTCAAACCACTACATAGGCAGTGTGGAACCACTTCAACTACCATCAATGTTTAATATCCACTTGGATGATGCGATGGTAGCCATTCTTATCCCAAAATTCTCACCATGGATTATTTATTAGGTGGTAAAGGGCTGAGACAGATGGTTAGCCAATAAGGAACAGGGGAAGATAGCAGGCCAGATTGGACAGGCCTGAGATGGGCAACTTTTCCACGACATTAAGAAATAATTTACTCTTTAGGCAAGATGCCCAGGGATCTTAGGACCACAAATAGTCAGGACCTCAGTTTTATGCTTCATACAATGGATGGCACCAATTTTTACGACACCGTGTCCCCATCACTGCACTGGGGCATTTGGATCCACACACAGACCATGGGGTGAGCATCCCCTGCTGGCTTCAACAAGACCTCTTCCAGCAGCAATTCAACATTTTGCCAGATGGTCTCCCATTCAAGTACTTGCCAGACTCAATCAAGCTCTAAGCAATGGAAGGATTAGTTATTTAAAAAGAAATATTTATGCTATGAGTAGATAATGTAAAGATGCAATGGTTGGTGTAATTGAGAATTAATTTTTTTTTTGTTTTTTTTTGTATGTATTGTGCCTACGTGACCACATGGTAATACCCAAACTATTCCAAAGTGATGTTTGCACCGTTTTGTGTTTTTTGTATCTCACACCCTCGTAACCTTTATCGTAAGACCATCCCATATGCACAATGGAGCATTCGATCAGAAGAAAATATGAAGCTGGTTTTAAATTAAAAGTTGTTGAAGTGGTGGAAGAAATTGGTAACTGCGCTGCTGCAACAAAATTTGATGTGTCTGAGAAACTGGTGTGAGACTGGAGGAAGCAGGGAGATGTAAAAATAAATAAAGTGTCACATTTTTTGAACCGTCGTAGAAGTCGGGGTCCGATTTTATGAACGATTTTTCAGGTTTCAAGACCCAACTTATACACAACTATATACGATAATCTAAAGGCAGAGTCGCATTATGTAGCTTTCAGCAACTTTCAGTTGTAGGCTTCATTTATAAAACCTTAGCGAGTCGAAGACGGTCAGTGGCCTGCACCAGTAAAGCGTGTCACATAATGTAACATGCTCAGCGACTCACTCCAACTCGTCTGAATTTATCGGAGCGAAATGCAAATAGGTTTGATTTGTTTTTTTAGTTGTATGGGTGGACTCTGTGTGCATGAGAGCTGGCAACCAGTAAATGCTCATCTGGAAGAATAATGTGTAGAAATCAGAGGCAAGCAATAATTTTTGGACCTCAAAAACAGAAGTGTAGCTCATCTGTCTAATGTGTTGTTTATTCCACATTCCACAAAAGAATGAAAAAAAAAAAAAGAAAAAGGCAGAGATTGCAGGTGAACTTGCCATGTGTACTGTATTTCACCCTTTGTATGGCGCAATCTCCATCAGGCAGCACACAATTAGTGACCACAGTTGGGCTGGAGGTTGGCACTCAGCTAGTAAATGTGACACCACCAGTGTAGTTCAGTTGTTTAAACTGGGAGAGTCCAGTGACAAGATCAGCTGCTGTGGTCAGAAAGTCCGACATACCCCATGAGTACAAGACATGTAATGCGACATCAGTTTAAAGTTAAAACAAAACATGTAAAAGAGGACTGTAAGCATACATGAAAAGTGGAATAAAAAAATGAATAACCATAGCCGTCAAAATTGTTAAAGATCTGCATATATTCTAATTAAACTTAAGCCAATCTTGGTTTTGTAATAACCCTT
Source organism: Polypterus senegalus (assembly GCF_016835505.1). Lineage (NCBI taxonomy): Eukaryota > Metazoa > Chordata > Cladistia > Polypteriformes > Polypteridae > Polypterus > Polypterus senegalus. Next base: position 29,599,939 of record NC_053169.1, on the reverse strand, counting down.
AAATTTACCAGAATTAGGTGTTGATAATTATGGGCATGGTTAAAACAGTATAGACTGTGAAACTCATCTTTTCTGTTTTCTTTAGTTTCCGAGTATACAGGAGCCGTGAATGTCACTGGTGCTCATGTTCAAATGGCAATGCTGATTAAGGTAAATTTGCAATAGTAATGTATTCCTTGTTAAAGTACTGCAAACAGGTACAGTGTGCTAAGAGGAATTCCATGTAGTAAAGCAGTTACTGATGTTTTATTTAAGCCAAGCTCGAAGTGAGGATGCATACACAGGGCTGTCTTAACAGCATTATAGACCCCTTGGGCACCCCTACCTACAATAACCACTCAGTACGTCACAACATACACAGATTAGCATGGGACCCCCAAAAAACTGCCCAGCATGCCCATGTGTTAAGACGGCCCTGTGCCTTCGACAGTTAAAAGTGTAAAGTCACAGGGAAAAAATATGTCATTCTCCAACATCATTTAGTTATCAAGTCAGTTTCATGAAAGACTAAGTATATCATAACCAAGCAAGCCAAGATAGAAAGCCACGCTCAACTTGAAAGTAAAAGCAAAACACAGAGATCTCACAAGGCAGAAAGAGTACAAACCTACTAATTTTATGCATGGAATTTGACAATATGTACAGTCTTCACTAACTGAAATCCTGCATCAGCTCTCACTAGTATAATATTGCTGGTTTACATCACGGACATCACAAGAAGAAAAAGAATTTCTCACTACAGCATCCTAAAAAAACAAACCACATTGATCTACAATAAACAGCAGCAGCATGGGGACACAATATATACTATGCCCAAAGCAACATTTTATGGAAGAACACAAACCACAACATACAGTAATCATCAAAATGTACACTACCCAGAAATCCTTTCATGTTGACTTGAATACTGTTTATAGATAGGTGCCAGGAAGAAACTGCATCATATAGGACATGCGACTTGCGAATTCAGGCCTTGAGATCATGTAGTCGTCAACAAAATCCAAGGAAGCCAAGTATTTTTGCCGAGTCAGACTGATTCACAAGGGATTAGAAAAAATGATGCACCTTGAACCTGGGAAAGGCGCTATATAAATAAAATGTTTTATTATTATTATAACTGACCACATCGAGGGGCAGGCCTACACACACAGAGCAGTGCATGTCTAGAGTTGTTATAGAAGGCATGTAAACATTTAAAGTAGAGGCTTCCCACATTAAAGATTCAGCCTAATGACAAAAAAAAACTATATAAAATAAGTATTATTAAGCCGGCAAAGGCACCTTACGTGATTTGCATGGAGCTATAGAGAGAGTGTCAAGAGTAATACTGTGACAAGCAGCTCTGAGGTGTCTAACAAGAGTACGCAGAAATGTAAATGACCCCTGTATGTGGTAGTACTATAAAATCAATATAGTTATTAAGTCATTTCAAAGGACTGAATTTGACTACTGTTCATTCATAATCTTATATAAAGACATTTAAAAATAAAAAAAAAAAAGAAAATCGTGTACCATTTATAAATGTTTGGTAGTAATAGGAAAAAAACAAAACCTCACAAAAGCAGCGATTCAAAAAGTACTGATTTCTTGAAATGGCAAACTTTATGTTAAATATGTAAATAGAAAAAAACATTATAGAATTTCAGACTGCTAAAGACAGTATAGGAAACAGTCCTTCCCTTGTATCTTATCAGACAACTCTATGCTACATGTCCAGCATGTTTAAATTGAAGTTGGAGATGAAGAAATAAGATATTCATTGGCAGAAGTACAGGAAAAGAAACCAGACAGAGTCTCTGCCCCAGAGGTATTATTTTATTTACCTTCTTGATGCACAGATGACACTGCTGTTGATGCTAGTATATAAAAAAAAAAAAAAAAAAATCACTTGTATTGTTCAAACCAATAACAGGCGGGGCACGTGACCACTTCAAAACATTAATAATGTTGTTTAAATAAGTTACCGTGTAGCAGACAGATTCTTTTCATAGTGGCTCCAACAAGACTTGGCGGGAGATGCGTTTGCACTCCAATCAAATGTCTCTCCTAACATGACAAATGAAGTATAAGAAGAATGAGCCAAAATTCTTTAACACCCCAGATATAGACTAAGAAATGGTTTGGGAAATCTAGAGGGCCAGCTGGGACGTTTCTATTACCGGTTAGATGATAAAACCATATTAACTATCCAGGCAGGTCAAAATAAATAACTTAATAAAACATTTGCTAACTCAGCATGACTTAAAAAAATAATAAATGAAAAAACAAAAGCATTAAGCGGCTAGTAAACCCACCAGCCATGATTGAAAGTAGAGTAACAGCTGCTCTTATACAACAACCAGCAAATTCTGGCAAAACTTAATCACAGAGTTTGTTGCAAAGCAGGTGTTGCCTGTGCACGCCACTAAATGAGGTCCTGAATTAAGATGCGTAAATGTTAGTTAACTTGCTTGTAAAAACTAAATCCTCTTTTGGCATAAACCAGAATTTTTTTTTGCTTTCCTTTTATTTTTTGTAATGCTGCTTTGTTTAATGACTTTAAAACAAAGGAAGTAGTACACGTTGTTCATAAAAATGCTGCTGATCTGTTTTTTTCCCTTTACTAAATTTACAGTGGAGAAACAAAATGCACTCTGTTGTGTACAATTCCTGACACATGTACATGCATTATTTACATGTAAAAAAAAAAATGCTGTAATGAGAAGATACTTTAAAAATTTTGAAGTAAAAAGATTGCAAATGTCAAAAAATTACTAGGAATAGCAGTAGAAAGTGTATAACACCCACTCAATATTTGGTGTGATCACCCTTTGCCCTTAAAACTGTCCCAGTTACCTTCAGTACAAAGCTGTGCCCTTTTAAATAATAAATCTGGCTGGTCATTTATTTCAATCGACTTGAAGAACTTGGCTGGATTGCTTGCTTTCGTCTTTCTAAGTCTTGCCTTGATGATGTTGAGATTTCTGAAGAGGCCATAATGGATGTTCCTAAAATCCTTGTTATTTTTTTTTTCTTGATGAACTCGGCTATGTGTGGAGGGACATTGTCCTGCTGCAGAATGAAGCTGGGACTGATCGGATGCCCCCCTGATAGTATTACGTGATGGATGAGAATTTGCTTGTACTTCTCAATAGTGAGAATTCCATTAATTGTGACAATATCACCATCTTCATTCGTTGAAACGCAACACCAAACCTACAAGAACCTCCCTCATGCTTCACTCTTGGCTGCAGTCATCCATCTATGTAGCGTTCTTTAGTTCTTCCATAGACAAACTACCTCCTGATGGAGCTCACAATTTCAAATGTAGACTAGTCAGTGTAGAACAGCTGCTGAGACAGTTCACAACTCTACTCCTTTTGTTTCTGTGGGTAGGTGAGCATGCTGGCTTTGTTTTGACTTCAGAGTAATGGCTTTTTGACAGCAACTCGTCCAAGAAGACCACTTCTTTGGACTATAGAGGGGTGTTCTTAGGTCTTCCTTAGTGTCAAACTAAGTCAAAGCAAACTGGAAACTTTTAAAATGAAAATATTTCTCACAATTTTTAAAGGTAATATATAAATAAGGTACTAGATGTGTACAGTATGCGACTGTTCAACTTTACACTTAACCTTTTTGTATTTTTTTTTAACATTACAAAATCGTAAGTAACATGAAAATGCCACCCTTACCAAGGTACAGCCTGAGGTAATTACCTCGTAGTATTGGGTTCTCCACCTCTTCTACAGAAAAACCACCTCCTGATGGAGTCCACAATTTCAAATTGCTGCCTGAGGTGATTACCTTGTAGCCTCACCCAGTGCTGAAGATGGCCACATTTTGTCCTGTTTCAATGCTCCCTCTTACGCTGGTGTAAGAATTTATTATTTGAAGGTTAAACCGTCTCATCTGCCCTTCTCTTTCCTTTTCCCCGTTTGATTCCTTCAGTCCCCATTTCTGTTTCAGTTAATCAGTTTGGTTCCATCAACTCATTATGTCACTGATTACTACCACCTGCTTGTTATCTTTGTTGAATCATGCACTGAGCTACAATATACAGTTACAAAGGAAAGGTGGTCTGCTACTTAAGGTTACTTTCTTTAACAAAACACAAACCTCTCTGTAGCATTTAATAATTTAGAAAATTAATGTTTGGACATCTGAAATTTGCACTTTTCTACCAATACACTAATGCAGAAGACAAAAAAAAAAAAATCTGGGGTTCTTAACATTTTTGCATAGTACTGTGTATATACTGCATATGTAAAAAACAGAAGAGGTCACCATATTCACAATACCCATAATCCTCTGAAACCAAAAGATACCGCGTTTCGTAGGAGACAGCAGTAGTTCTCAAAATGAAAAATTTTAGTATGTTCGAGCCAATGGCCTGCTGTATATTTCACTTACTTCAATAAGTACATAATATACATTATAAATGGATATCTGTAATATAAAATCGGGGAACTGTAAATTATACAACACAAGAGCTGCCTGGCAAGCAGTTTAAGAAGTGAGTGTTTAGTTTAGCATGCCAAACCCACCACATGCATGAAGTGGCTGCTTGGATGAGACACTTTCAGCATCTCGGAGACTGTTGCCATATACCGTACATCCACCTGCCCTGATAACCACAACAACATTTATTTCTATAGCACAATTTCATACAAATGATGTAGCTCAAAGTGCTTTACAAGAGGAAGGAAAAGTTTATATATATATATATATATATATATATATAAAAATTATATACACACACATACAGGCAGTCCCCAGGTTACATACGAGATAGGGACTGTAGGTTTGTACTTGTATGTAAGTCAGAACAGGTACATAAATTTAATAGCTATTGTTGACCAACTGTAACCAAGTGCTCTGCCAATGAATGATGAAGTTTCACCTCTCTCTGACCTTATTATTTCTGCTTTATTCTCAATGGTGATGGTTTTTCTCTTCTTTACTGTATCACCAGCACTTGCATCAGATTTGTGTTTCAGAGACATTCTTGAAGGGTGAAGACAAAAGATTAAGATGAGCTCTTCTGCACAGCACTGTACACGCTACCACAGCAGGAAGGCACCAGTCATCAACACGTCTGATGTACTGACAAGAGACAACTTCCTGCTATGTCCGTAACAGTACAAGCAGGCTTGCTATTGAGAATGAATGGGGGCAGACATCCGTGCTTCATTACCAGCCCACCTCATAGTCACCTCCACTACAGTATGGTGCATGCAGCGTCCGCCCACCGAGAACGAACACGATGCGGCCAAATGTGGGTAGTGAATCGCCCCCATTCAATAGGCAGCCATCCGATACACACTACAATGCTACCCCCCCGCTGCCCCGTTCACCCTCAATAGCCTCCGTTCAGCCACAACCGGGTCACTGCTTGCAGCATTACCAGCCACCCAACGAGAACGAACAGGGCAGCGGTGTGTGGTGGGCGGGCAGTGAAACCACTTGCCGCTGGGAGCCACTTGAGGAACACTACACTGTGCGAGCAGCGAAATCGCCCCCCTCCAGCCACTGCTTGCAGCATTACCAGCCACCCATCGAGCTGTGTGTGGTGGGCGTGAAGTGAAGCCGCTTGCCCCCCCTCCAGCCTCCATCCAGCCACCGCTTGCAGCGTCTCCAGGCCGTAGATGACGAAGCGGATGTTACTGAGACGCATGCATCGTAGCTGTGGCCCCGTTCATATGTTGTAGGTCAGATGTCTGTAACCTGGGGACTACCTGTGTGTGTGGAGTGTGTGTGTGTGTGTATGTGTATGTATATATATATATATATATATATATATATATATATATATATATATATATATATTTTTGCAGCTGGAGATCCACAAAGGGAGAAAAAAAAAAGTGAATCACGTATCATAAAGTAGTTTTTATTCCAGAGCTTTCAACCCCTGCTAGGGGTCTTCATCAGAGGATAATGCCAGTACTAAAAGTGCCAGAGAGCTGGCTGAATATTGGCTATCAAATGAGAACGCCATCAACAGACACTTGGACATAAATCCAGCATATGCAAACTTAATTAAGAACATGTTCGTAATAAACAAAACTTTACACCCAATAAGAATCACACTGACTTAGCCACCTCTCCGCATGTAATTTTTGCTATATATTGCTTTTTGATTCTTGTAAGTCTAAGTATTACCCTCTGATGAAGACCCCTGGGAAGGGTTGAAAGCTCAGGAATAAAAACTACTTTATGATACGTGATTCATTTTTCTCTCCCTTTGTGGATCTCCAGCTGCAAATATGTAAACCGTATTACAGACCTTCTCTTCCATATATGAAGAAAAAAAAGATTGAAAAAAGAAAAATAAACAAATAAAAAATAATGCTAGTTTATTAATGTTCAACTGTTCTTCATTACATATTTTAATAGTTATAAAGAATTCTGTGTAGAGACTTAAAATTTAAAAAGAAATATGTTATCAGGTCAGTTCCTCAGTGGTGTAAAGCCCACCACTGTGTGTATGAAGTCTGTACGTTACAGGCCCACCCATGTCTACGCAGTTTATTTTTGAATTGCCTTTCTACCAAGTCTCAAGAATTAAGTTCAACTTTTAAGTTTACCCCAGACACAAGTGGGTTTTTTCGTTTTATTTAAAACTTTTGTTATCTGGTTATATTTGAAAATATAATAGGTTTTCTTTGTTCTATACAATTTCTTACTGAATATTGTTTACTATTCATTTTGTATTTTAAATTCTGTGGAGTATGTATTTATTATTTTTTTTTTTTTTTAAGTATGTACCTGATCTCCCTGCAACATTAGTGAACACTTCTTTTATTGTCTCTCTCTTTTTTTGAGGATTTCAATATCCAGTCCTACATACCTTACTAATTGTTCTTTATTGTCCTCCTAATACAACAGATGCAACTGAACTATGGAATCAGTTAAAATTTCTGCCCTATAGTTGGTCACTCTTGTGGGCAATGTAACATCTTCAGTGATATTCCTACAAGTAACCTTGTTATTTGCTCTTGACCCTCTTCTAGAATTGCGTGTTTTTGTATTTTGTCTAATTCCTCTTTTTTCTTATTCTAATTCAGAACTTTGTGCTTTATGTATTAATATATTATTTGGAGCTTAAGGTGTAACATTGGTTTGTATCCAGTGTTACTAATTTGATCTTCTTCTGTGCTATTATGCGGTTTGTACCTGTTAAACTAATTTGCAAAATGCTTAGAGCACAGGAAAGGCCCCATATCAATAAATTGTATTTTTTCCTGACTTTTCAGGTTTTTGAACTTTGGCTTGCTAATAGAATTAGAGTTTTAGAATATTGACCGATTTTAATGTTTAAGTCAATTCAATTTTGCTTTTGTTCTTGGTTTTTTTGAAAGTCTTGAAATATTAAGGACCTATTTTGTCACTTTGACCCAGGGATCTTTCATGATTCCTCTTTCCCATTTGTTGTTTGAAATAGAACAATTTAGTCCTTTTCTCCGGTCCTGTTCAGCCTATATACATCAGACTTCCAATATGATTCGGATTCCTGCCACGTGTTTGCTGACGACACTGCTATCGTGGGCTGCATCAGGAGTGGGCAGGAGGAGTAGTATAGGAACCTAATCAAGGACTTTGTTAAATGGTGCGAGCTGGTGGTGGATTTTAGGAGGACCAGGCCCCTCACAGACTTTGTAATCATCAGAGGTGACTGGGTGCAGACCTATAAATACCTGGAAGTGCAGCTGGATGATAAATTGGAATGGACTGCCAATACTGATGCTCTGTGTAAGAAAGGACAGAGCCGACTATACTTCCTTAGAAGGCTGGCGTTCTTCGACATCTGCAATAAGATGCTGCAGATGTTCTGTTTGACGGTGGTGTGCTGGGGAGGCAGCATAAAGAAGAGGGATGCCTCACATCTGGACAAACTGGTGACGAAGGCAGGCTCTATTGTAGGCACAGAGCTGGATAGTTTGACATCCGTGGCAGAGCGATGGGTGCTGAGCAGGCTCCTGTCAATAATGGAGAATCCACTTGCATCCACTGAACAGTATCATCTCCAGACAGAGGATCAGCTTCAGTGACAGACTGCTGTCACTGTGTTGCTCCACTGACAGACAGGAGATCGTTCCTCCCACACACTATATGACTCTTCAATTCCACTCTATTGGGTAAACGCTAACATTATACTAAGTTATTGTCTGTCTGTTATACTTTCATTGTCATCACTCTTTAATTTAATATTGTTCTTTATCAGTATGCTGCTGCTGGAGTATGTGAATTTCCCCTTGGGATTAATAAAGTATCTATCTATCATTATGGGTTACTGAATGTGTACTGTTGTGCAAAAACTGCAAAATTATCTACTGTGTATACTAGCACAAAGGTCTCCCATGGATAAGTCGGAACTTCATTTTATCGTATAATTTCTGGTATTTTATAATGTCAGCTGTAAAAGTCGAATGAAGAAATTCACGCTATTGGTCCAAGAGATGATGACATGCTAACGCCCACCTGAGAAAGTAACCACGGAGCAAACTGCTTTTTTTTATGTGGGTGCGGCAATGCGCTGTATCAGCGTGTGCTCCTAACCTCTCTCTTTATTGTGCCTATGTGACCACACAGTAGTACCCAAACTAATTCTAAGCAATGTTTGCATGTATTTTTTTTTTTTTTGTATCTCACACCCTCATACACCTTTATCGTAAAAGCATCCCTTATCTACGATGGAGCGTTCGATCAGAAGAATGAAGCTGGTTTTAAATTAAATGTCGTTGAAGTAACGAAAGAAATTGGTAACTGCGCTGCTGCAACAAAATTTGATGCGTCTGAAAAACCGATGTGAGATTGGAGGAAGCAAGAAGATGTTAAAGAAATAAAAAATGTTAAGTGTTGCATTTTTGAATGGGCATATAAGTCGGGGTCTGATTTTATGATCGATTTTTCGGGTTTCAAAACCCGAATTATACGCGAGTATATACTGTATTCAAAATTAAATCTATAGCATGAAGTGTGCAGAAAGTGGATGGGCCCAAATACTTTCTGAATTCAGTGTGTGTGTGTGTGTGTGTGTGTGTGTGTGTGTACTGCATATTAATGTACGTCCTCAAAAGAAAGTTGTATATGTGCAATAGTTTTAGATGTCTTAACCATCCTCAAGTGTGCGCTTCACAGTCTTACACTAAGCAAGTTCTGTGGAAGGATGCTAAAGAAACCAATTAAGAGGAATACCACTGGGTACCTCTACAAGTTACATCTGGATTTTCTATAAATATTTGAAAATGTAAAAGCAATGGTGGGCCATTTTAAAGATACCCAAAATGGTAATATCTACTTTTAGGTCACCAGTAACCTAAAATGAACTGACAATATTAAATTCTATGCAGTGTGTTCTGCAACAAAGTAGTTAACTATGCACAGTTACATCCTGTCTTGTACACAGGTTATTCTCCAGTTTCTGTTGCCCTGGACTGGATTAAACATCTTTGGAAATGCATCGAAGAGCCTATACTGTATTAACAGGTGACATACATACAGGTTTGCAGCAGCATGTAAAATGGCTGATATAATGTTTTATTCTCCATCCATCCATTTTCCAACCCGCTGAATCTTACAATAGAATTTAAGTTAAAAGTTTATCCATAAATTAGATTTTTTGTCTATTGTACTTTAAAGAAAAAAGAATTAAATATAAAATTTAAAAAATAAAGGCTGCTGCGTTAAATGTTTTTTTCATAATGTAGGAGATTTCAGACAAACATCATCTGTCCCACCAGCTAACACAGAAGTGGTAAAATGCAGAGTTCATCATAGTCCATAGCAATTTACTAGCTGCTGACATAGAAGCTGAAATATGTTGCCAAGAGGAAATGTACACAATAAATGAGACAGAGTATATGCAAAATATTAAACAAAAGCAAACTATATCAAATGAAATGGCAGACATACTGCAGGTGTAATGTATTAAGGCCACAAGGGCATTGGCTACAAATGGAGAAAATGAGATTTATCAGTCACAGTGGTAGAATATTCTATATTTTTTCCACTGTTTCAAGGACATATGTGACAAAAACTGCAAACTTTTACACAATACCACACTTTACAATCCTAGAGACCAAAACTTTCTGCTTGACAATTGGTTTACACGCACCGATGATTAAAGAAAAGCAAAACCACAGCGAGGCCAAAGCCACACTTTCCCTAGCTTATACTTGTTCAAAAGACTATTTAATTTCTCTTTATGGATTTTTAAAGCCCTAGAGACTTCCTTTGTAAGAATCTGTGGAATGAAGCAAACTGTGCAAGACCTTTTATAAAAGGCGTAAAAATACCACACAAATCAGATTTTTTAAACTAAGCGTGTCTTGGTAATAGGCTGGATTTAAGCATGCAAAGGCTATTAAAATTTTACTGCTTTCCTACAGCAAAATAATTGTGGAGAGCAATAACTCAGCTGGTTAATGCAATCTTTTGCATACATTTGTTGAATTTAAATTGGTCACCTTTGCATCTAACATTTAGAAGTTACTTCGATATTATGTAAAACGTATTGTCATATTAGGCTTATTTGAAAGATACATTGAATATTCTACAATATTAATTATGTATAATTAATTACTGTATATTTATATTGAGATGTCATTTGTGTTATTTGGTGGTGCTGGTTGTAGCAGAGAGTGGATTTAAGGGAGGCACTTAGTTCTGGCTGCTGTTCAGTGAAAGTAATGCATGCTCAATTGGAGCTAAATCAGTAAACTGATTTGGCCAGCCTAAAATTTTACACTTTTTTTTCTCCTGATAAAGTCCATGGTTGCATTGGCGGGGTTTTCTGGCCAACTGTTCTACTGTACGATGGCACATGGACCAATGGTTCTGCACTCATTTTCTTAATCAGGCATACAAGATGTTGCAGCATACCTCTGAAATCATTCTGGTGTTAACAACATTATTTGCATCATTAATAAAAATAAGTGAGCAATTCAGAGGTTGCATAAAACAAGCAAACCATGTTCTTATATGGCACTGCACCCACCATGGAAGAATCAACAGTTTGCTCTTACAGGGCTTTAACTTGCCTTCTGACTGGTGGAAGTTTATCTGTTCGTGATATTTTTCCAGTACTCCAGTATCCTAAATTTTTTCTAATCCAGCATTTTAGTTTAGTTTCACTACAGAGTGGATTTTATCATTCAACCTGGGAAGTCTTTGGTGAAGAAGCCGTTCATGGCTCCTTTACTCTTGTGCCATGGAGGTTGGTAATGATTTCTGCAAAATCGATTTTAAGTTCACATTTTCAGTGCTTTTATAAAGTAAAAACTGACAAGGACGTGAGCATCGGATGTGCTGCATGGTTTTGGGTTGGACTGTAATGCTTACGGGGAAGGATTTGGGTGTGACATTTTGCACAAAAACGTTGCGTTTTATTTATTTCTGTGTGAATTTCCTGTGTAACCAAAATATTCAGCACCCATTGTGTTCTGAACAAGTAACCAAGAAAGCAATAAGATAATTACAGTTTCTCTTTAGAGGTAAGTGTGTGTGTCAAAGGCTTAACATGTTAGCTATTTTGGTTCCTTTACATAATATCAAATAAATGGTATATCCTAATATCATACCTACTTATCTATGTGCTGATTGGTTTAAATTTAAATAATTCACATGACACGTAAACAACTTTAATTTAAATTCTTATTCTGCCTGGTAGGGTGAAGTCAATTCTTTCAAGCTTGTAGTAAGAGACGTCCCATTTTGAATTTCATTTATGAAGGCAACTCAAGACAATTCTTTATTTACTGAACATCTTCCCTGACAGACTCAATCTTTAACACTATTTTCATTTGCCCTAGAATGGAGGAGAACTCTCCAGAAGATTACTGGAATCACTTTCTCTTTTGATTCATCAGCCCGCTGCTTCTGCTTCCTCCAGTACAAATCCCCAATTATCATACTGGACAAGACCTCCGACGGGCAGATCTAGATTTCCTCCTGGAAGGAATTTTCTGTGGCTGTGAAGAGCCTACCTGTATATGTCACTAGTGATGTTTATGTGCATTGTTGTTTTGTTAATCTTTTCACAAATGGACATTAAACAGGGTCACCTATGGTGCCCCAACGTTTTACCTGTTTCTCATTTCATCTTTACACTACACATTTCATTTTCCAAAACTAGTCTGCTGGTATACAACTGCAAATTACAGTAGTGCTTTTTTCAATTTTGACCAAATTCACCTTTTCTTCCAGCATCCGAATTGCTTCATTTTCTTTCCGTTGACTGTTGAAATCTTCATGTTATTTTAAACCTACTAACTGCTCAGGAGGACACCATATAGAAAAATACGGACTAAATCCAAAACGACAGTCACAACACTTTTACGTAGGCACAAACAATGCAGACAGCAACACCCAAATGTCAGCCTTGACATAGGAAACGATGGCATATACAAAAATTAATATAAAGGTTAGTCATTTTTCTATAGAAATGCCTATAAATAAAAAATGTCAATTTACACTTTCCACTCAATATTATGTTTTTCATATTAACCTGAAATTGCTGCAGTAAACGTATTAAATAGTGAACTAAATCTTTGCAAGCTTCACAGTATTTCTGGATTTAAATGATAGTTGAATGTAATCACTTTTAAAAACTTCTTGTTTGTTCCTGCTGGTCAATTGTAAAAAGATGACTAGCCTCGCTGTAGGAGAATTCTAGGAATACTTAACAAAACATGGGAATGGAAGGGGGTGGGGAAGCGGTGTTAAAAAGAACACATTCCGCTTAAGGAATGCAAGTTAGTAAAAGGTTAAAGCAACAAAAATATATTTATTTTAATTTCTGACCTGGTTCAGTCCAAACTTATTTCAAACAAGTTTTATTCCTTCTTAATGGGGAGAGAAAAAAGAGATAAATTAAGAGGAGCATGTTACTCTTACCTACAAGACAAACAGTAGAATACTTTTTAAGGCTTTTAAATTGTTTACCTACATTGTTCGAATGTTTACTTTTGAATCGCTTATCCCTCAGCTCATCACACTAAAATAGATTTTTTTTTTTTTTTTATTCTTCAGGTTAAAAAAATAGATTTGGTTCATTTCTCCAGCTTTCCACTTCTCAATGAATTTTAATGAAATAGATTTAATCTACTATTAAACATATGGTAAGAGTTATGGGAAATTCAAGTTCAAAAGATGAAAAAAATTCCACTTGGAACTAAAATCCAACAGAAAGCACTACACGGTGCCTTCAATCTCATTGACAGAAACCTGGTAAACACCACCATAATGTTGTTCATTTCACTGTGTACCTTCTTTTCAAAGAGTATCTCAAATTTTAACACACGTACTGGTGCTAAGAATTTAAAATTCCAGAAAAAAGTACCATTTAAACAAAGGGAATTATAATAAACTAAAAGAAAAATATCTTTTTGAGCCTCAGTTGCTTTCAGATTAATTGACCATGGTGCACAAATGTGGCACTAAACGCAACACTGAAAACAGCATGGGCCACCAAGAAAAAGCAGAGTAGTAAAATACATACCTCATCATCAGAGCTCTTAAAAGGTATCATCAATCAACCCCAGTTGCAGGAAACTCTTGAATAGCTGAATAAGACTACACAGTGTAGCAACCCCTGGATCTGGGCCTGTGAGAGACACAATCCTCAGGTGGCCAAGAACTGCCCGAGAGGTCGGGAATACCTGGAGAATCCGGCTATAGAGCAGCCTTGTGAAAAACGTGACGCAGATACAGCATTTAGACAGCACTTTGATATTTTCTCTCAGCTGGAAAAGCCCACTGGTTCAGATACACGGCCACCAGCAAGCCTCAGATGTTGGGTCAGCTCATGAAGTCTGGAGTTAATATGGCATGCAGGTTGGCTCTGATCCTGGATTAGGAGAGTGAGAAGGAGCTAGGCAGCATCTGTGAGTGGATAAAGCAACTGGGAGCAGGGGTTGCTGCTGAAAACCTGAACAGCATTGCAGAATTGGGAGCTGAACAAGCCAAATGGTCCTTTTTTAGGACTACTCACCAGCAATCCGTGTAAAGAGGCTAACTGCATTCCTCCGATATTCATATACCACCCGAGTCAAAAAATTATTATTTACAAGGCTGTGTGGACGAGATGCCACATCTGTAATGAAATTTTGAAGCCATGTTTTGTACAAATAATATGTACATTAGAGTTTTTCTCAAAGCCATGGTACAGGAAAAATATATCTTTCATCATTGCAAACGAACCATTTCCTGTTTGTGTTACTGTGCAGAGGGTCACCAAATTCAGATGAAATGCGGATGACAAATGGTTTCCATCTATATAGATGACTTTGTATCTCTAACTTGGGCTTTTCCACTTCAAAAGTGGTTAGAAAAATAATAAATGCTACCAGAAGAATTTGCAGTTCTAGATAAATTTGAGTAAAAGAGGGAATATGAGAAAAAAATGTTTATTATTACTACTGAAATGGTGTAGTCTTAATAATGCAAGTTTTATTCTCAGTAAAGGAAAATTGTGGTAAATTTTAGGTGAGACAAGAGAACATTCTCACTGCTATACATTAGTATAATGACCAGGTTGTAATCATGATGTCCCACAGCGCAGCACATTTTTAACACTCCAACATGGCAGATCAAAACATCTGTTAAGGTTAGAAATGTTATCCAGAGGCTGTTCATTCTGAGACATTTTGCACTAGAATTACCAACACCTACGAAAAAACTTGTAAACCCAGCCCAGCTTAAATCCATTCGCACCTCTCTGTCAGCGTCTTTTGTTTTGTAAATATGTCGATAAACACAAGCAGCCTGCTATTCCATCCTCCCACCTCCACAGAAACAGCAAAAAGCTCTCCCACCTCAAGCCTTGATTATCTAGGAGTCGGGTACCGAGAGCTGTATTGGCTAAATAATATATTGTTATTTAGAACACATGCATTTCATGTGTATTCGTTGTCTACAAAGATCTATGCAAGTGCAGCATGACAGAAATGTTGAACACATACCCAAAAGACAAACTTTTTTCATGTTTTAGTACTAATGACAAAATTTGAAGTGTATAATGTGTGAAGACTGAAGTCCAAATATCAAATAAGCAATTTCACAAAAGGTACTAATATAACAAAAAAAGTGCGCTTTTATTCAAGACTTTAACCAAAGAAAAAGAAATCGGGTTAGTGTACTTCACTGTTACGACTGCTTTGGCAGTACAGCGGTAAGAACTACTGACTCATAATCAAGAGGTTGCAGGTTCAAGCCTTGCTGCGTCTCAAAATAACTATTATACAATAAAACAATACATTTGGTTTGAGTCTGCAACAGCCAGTGTAAATGTATAGCTTCTTTTTTTTTAGTTTAGTTTAGTTTAACTTTTTGTTAAAGAAATCTGGAATGTCACAAAAAGCAACAGACCAATTTTCCGTTTTTTGTTGGTGAAATTTTGGCCTAGTCTTTCACAATATTGAAACATGACATATCTGCTAAGGACAAATATCAGCCTCAGAATGTTGTGTGCACCACTTCTAAAAAAAAATCCTTAGATTTCATCTTCCAAACTTTGATTTGATCCTTCACTCTAGTAAAGAAGCCTCTCGGACATTGAAGGGAGAAATTTATAAATTGCAGTAGCATGTATGGGAGTGACACATAGCTGAAGGCGGTAAAACTGGAGCAAGTTAGGGAGAATGGCAAAGGAAATGGTCAGTACAGTATGGTGTGTCATGGAAAGAAAGGAAGTGAAATGCAGAGTTAAGAGGAAGACCTGGTATGTAGGCAACAGGTGTTGTGCTGAGGGGACACAGTCTAAGGCAGTTTGGGCAAGTGGAGTATGACGGAGTGAAAAAGTGGGCAGTAACTGAGTTGGGGAGGGGTGTTGTGGCTTAGAGGTGGTGGTGGTGATGGGTGACACTTACAAGAATGGGCATCACCCCAAAAGATGTTCAGTACTGCTGGGAGTGGAGGAAAAAAGATTTAGGGTACAACTTGTAAATGCAAGTAAACCAAGAAAATGGAATTTAAATTAGTGTTAATGATTAATGTACTTTCTATGAGAGGCGCAATAGATTCCAGAGTGCATGAACAGTGACTTTTTATTGTAGATAGCCTTTATCACCACAAAGGACTCCCCCTGTTCAATTACCTAGCTTTCATCCTCGCAAACTGTTATTTAAAAAAAGTAATGTTTAATACAAATAATTAACATGACTAACAAGTCCAGCTTGTAAAACCGTCTGGGGTACACCCAAAATAAAGCACAACTATTTTAAAAGTGGATCCAGACCAGGACCACACTTTGAAATGCACGATTAAAATGCTCAAGGCAATATGAGCAGGCACAATGACATTACATAGAACTTTACTCTTCCAAACAATTTTAAACAGATTTCGCAAAAGAGTATCTGAAACCTATAACATGATTTTTAAAAAATGCACATTATGATACTAATAGACTCAAAAAGTAAAACACACATAAGTAAAAAAAAAATCCTCTCAAAAAATTTGAAAATAAAGCAATTCTGTGTTATTTTCAGCCATTTTTGGCCAAACACAAAATGCAATTTTATTTCAGTAAACCTAAATTAATCCACTAGCTGAGGCAAACAGTATCATTTGGGTATCTTTCATCCAAGTTTTCAAACATGGGCCCCCAATACAAGTGCATCGCTTTGTGTAAATTAAGACAATGGCAGATAGGTGTTAATTATGTTCAAATGCTTTCTGTGAGAAAAGTGTTTCATTCTAAAATCTGCACCTTGGAAGAGATCCAAAACACTTAAAGAAACAAATTCTGTTATGAAAAGATAAAAGGGCACATTGATATACAGGCTTGTGTGAAAGTATAAAAGATCAAACATTTATGGTGGCACATATTGCCAAACATTACTCTTCAGAGAAGTCGAAGCAGCTGCCAAAATGCTGTGCCCTTAATGACATTACCAGGAAAGGTAGGCAGACCTGTAATACCCTCCAACTTTGAGTCTGCATTACAAAGGAAAAAAGTCAGATGAAAAAAAAAAATAAGGAAAAAAAGCATACAGCAGCAGGAATTTGTGGGAATGTTAAAACACCCAGCCAATAGTGTGTATACGCATGTAGATCAAGTACAACTAAAAACCACAATTCAATTGGGAACACTGGCCTGCATAAATCTCAAAAAATCTAAAAACAAAGATAGACTTGGTGGCACCACATTCATTTTTGCAGGATGTCTACAAGAATTATTCCTTTTGCTTAACTATGACTGTATGGTTAGTTTGAGAGAATCACCTCTTCTTGCCCCTCTACTTACTCCCACAGTAGTTTTGGGTGTGTCAGTCAAATGGGCAAATTAGAGAAATAATCCTAAACAAAGAATTATACAAAACCAAAAAAATACATACCTTTCTTGTAAGATAAGTTTGTTTTCTTTTTTCCACAAATCCTTAAAATCTGTGCAAAATTCATGCCAAACTGTGAAGAATGTATTCGGAGACACTTCTTTTTCTCCCATTTTGGGTTTTACAGAAAAGTACATTGTCAGTTCCAAAAAGCTGCAATAAAAATGATAAAGTAATTTTCACACTAAATATTTCAAAAATGCAAAAAACAGACTTGGAGGAATTGGTATAATTTAAAAAATAGAATATATATTTAAATTCATGATTTAATAACTTACATATAGAATTAAATTGTCTCATTATGTCGCTAAACACCGTAAGGACATTTGGACGAAATTCTGAATAAACATACACAGAGCTGGCATGACAAAAACTAAAGTGCTTGCATAAATGTGTTATTTATTTTTTTTATCAAGGAAAGTTATTTATGAGCATGGGGAAAAAGACCTTTAGCAGAGTGGGGGTGTAGTGCTTAATACAAACATCTCCCATCCATTTTTAGTTGTGTTTGCATATAATATGAGAAGCACCTACTGCAATAGCCCTATCTGTCTGTCTGATTTATTACAACAACTCAGAGGCCCAGAGTAGACCGATTCTGTTGAAATTGGGTACACTTATTCTTCAAAGAAATTTGTTAAGACAGTTTCATTTTCGTTGAGATGTTTCTAACAGATCATGTTATACAAGGTTATGAAATTTTAAACTCTCCAATTAAAAAAAGCACTGTAAAATCTGCAAATCCTTCTACCTTAAAACAAAGAAACATCTTGTGAGACTTCAGCTGCGAAATAGTATCCTGTTTCAATTTTACCTTGACAGCAGTTACATCAATTTCTAGATTTTCCTTTTTTACTCATCCACCCTCTCCACTTGGATCTCCAATACAATGCCACGAAAAGGGGGTGAGCGCTCAAGCAGCTCATACAACAGCACCCTTCTCCTGCTTCTTTTGCTAAGTTAATTCCTGACTCCCCCACCCCCCCCAAAAAAAAAAAACAAAAAAAACAAACAAAGCCACTATTCTGGAAAGAATGGACGAGGAAAACAAATACATAAGCATATATAAGACTGAATTGGCTGATCTAAAATCTGCAGATTGTTATTGAAAAATATCGACGTTATCAACCTGGAGATTAATTACACAGGAATTTTGCAGCTTCTCTAGTCAATACACACACAGGGTGGGTTTAGAAAGAGAACTGCGACTGATATTGGGGCAGAAGATCGCAGCCACCCATTCAATAAGAACCATGCTGTGATTTTCATTTCCTACAGTACATGAAGAGACTAATTATGCTGCACATAGCAAACATGAAGCAGAACTAAAGCTTGTGCCGGGCTAGAACAGCTGCTCAGCAGTAAAACGTACAACAAAGACTGAGTATGGGGTTACAGTTGTTACTATATATCTTGAGAGTTAAATTTAAATCTTTAAGATTAGTGTCTTCTTTGATATTCCTGTCATACTATAAATCAGTTTCTTTCCAAGATCCTATTTATTCAATCTTAAAGAACTACTGTGCTTTAACTAATATTAATAGCCAGATGGGAAACTTATTTTTCTTTGTAATTATTGGGTATACTTTATACTTGGTATACTTTCAACAACATGTTGTTGAAGAAAACTGAATAGCAATTAGTCACAGACCACCAATAATACACTTGACTCAATGCCATTTTTGCATCTCTTCAATTGTAATTTGCTATCTATGAAAGCTATTTAGGCTACATTTTTAACTGTATGACATTGTAGATTACTGTTAAAAAGCAGTTATTTAAAGTATTTTATCAACATATTAATTGCATTCTACACTGATCAGCCATAACATTAAAACCACCTGCCCAGTCCCCCTTGTGCCATTAAAACAGCTCTGATTCGCTGAGGTATGGACTCTGCAATACCTCTGAAGGTGATATGTGGTGTCTGGCACCAAGACAGTTGCAGCAGATCCATTAAGATGCAAGTTGCAAGGTGGGGCCTCTCTGGATCGGACTTGTTTTTCCCAGCACATCCCACAAAAGCTCGGTCCAATTCAGATGTGTCTAATTTGGAAGTCAAATTAACACCTTGAACTCTTTGTCATGTTTCTCAAACTATTCCTGAACAATTTTTGCTGTATGGCAGCGTGCATTATCCTGCTCAAATAGGCCTCTGCTATCAGGGAATACCACTACCATGGTAGTGTACATGGTCTACGATAATCTTTTGGTGTGTGTCAAAGTAACATCCACATGAATGTCAAGACCCAAGGTTTCCAAGCAGATTATTATTCACAGCTTCACGCTCCCTCTGTCAGCTTGCCTTCTTTCCATAATACCTCTTGCTGCCATCTCTCTCCCGGGAAAACTATGCACTACCTGGACGTCCACGTGATCTAAAACATAACGTGATTCATCAGACCAATCCTATCTTCTTCTATTACTCCATGGTCCAAATCTGAGTCTCACATGCCCATTGTAGGCACTTTTGGTGGTGGACTGGTGTTGGAATGGGCACTCTAACTGGTCTGTGGCTCTGTAGCCCTAAACACAGTAAGCTGCGATGCATGGTGTATTCTGATACCTGTCTTTCATGGTCATCAAGTTTTTCAGCAATTTGTGCCACAGCAGCTCTTCTGTGGGACTGACCCGACGGGCCAGCCTTCACAGCAAACAAGGATCAATGAGCCTTGGGCATCCTTGACCCCTGCTTGATCTTCCTTGGACCACTTTTAGTAGGTACTAACCACAGTGTACCGGGAACACCCCACAAGAATTGCCTTGACAGGTGCCACTGCAATGAGCTTATTTTATTCACTTCACCTGACAGTGGCTTTAATGCTGTAGCTGATTGGTGTATTATTGCTGTTAATATAACTCGTTCTTACAAAAATATTTCATAAAAAGAATGTGATAACTTTTTGATGAAGAACAAACGTGAAATCCACCACCTTTCTTATTAGTTAACCTAATCGCTGAAATGCTGCCAGGATAGTCTATGAAACTATGCAAAGCTTGTGCTGATAATGTATGTCTTGCAATGTATTAGACAAGCCATTGAAAAGCAAACCATGAAGATTCCAGTTAAACAACCAAAAATGAGTCATTCTGAAATAAATAACCAGCCAGTGCTCCAACTGTGCAAATATTTTAAAACTAAACTATTACTATTAGACTTTGAAGTCACACTGGATAGAAAGTGTGCTAAACAAATGGTAGACACTGGGTCTTGAACAGAAAACATCCAGGCCTAAATTAAAAAGGCACAGACATACAACATTTACAGTACATAAAATGCACTGAAGATATTAAAATATGCTGCATAGATTTCTTGTCGCATAACTGGAGAAAGAAAACCTCAAACTATGTTAAAAATCTCCATTTTTTATCAGTTTAGAAGACAGTTTGATGATGCCCCAAAGCAAAACTCTACACTGTACAAAATCTAAAGTTCTATAAAAGTATGAGATATAGCATTCGTGTACAAAAATTTTCAGGAAACAAAAAAAGAGCACGTCTAAAACTGTTCTGATTTTAAAGGCTATCAGTCTGTACCTTGCAGTTAAAAAACTTAATACTTCAGAAATAACTCATCATGATTTTGTAGCACCTTATGAATAAGTGAAGGTGCATATTTTTCCTATCTTTGAGGTGATATTTGGTGTTTGCTGAGCGTTAGGATTAAATTTTTAAAAAAATACGTACTCTGATAAGTTCAAGTACCACTGAATTACCTAATGGCACCAGCAAGGTCAAACGCTGCTAAAAGCCAAAATAAGCTTCACACTAGAGAGCCTTCACCTTCAGAGGGTTAGTACATTCAAAATAAGCTTAGCTTACATGCTGAATGACCCAAATATAGTAAAAGAGTGACCTGAGAACTGTTAGCACTGTTTCAAAATGCTAACTGGTTCCATAACTGGCAGTAATGTGCTAAACCTTATGAAGGGGTTCACCAGCCAGGTCAAAGCAAAAACATACTTCTAAAAGAACTGTTTAAGATTAGGCAATTCAAATAATACCATGTTGAAGGTTGGCAATGTGACAAAGCCTGCCTCTGTGGGACTCCATAATCTCTACATGAATGATGATATTTCCATCAGTTTAATAAATAAGAAGTTGATGTTTGCTAATCAAGTGTTTACAAAGGTAGTGCCAATTGCTGGTTCAAATCTATTTTAGATATCTCTGACATTAGTATGGAAGAAAATGTATTGTCAAACGATTTTTTAAAGACTGTTTATCTCTCTTTATTATTCAGAGATAACAGTAAAAAGTAGAGCAATGTGTCTTAATGGCCAAGGAGTCAGACTTCAAAAAAGTCACACAATCACTTCTGCTTTTGGCTCACTGTAGGACCCTCAGCAAGCAGTTTCGTGTGGTGTGAAACATGTTTGTACTCCAAAACAGCATAGACTAGAAGGGTGTTGCACTAAGGCTCACAGACTATTAAATAACCATATAAATGAGGACACCAATGGACAGATTATCTCCACCCATCTTTTCTGAACTCAAATCCATTATTACTGGGAAGCAAGGAGCTAAAGCCCATCTTGTCAGCATTGGCCACAGAGATGAAAACAGTCTTGACAGAACATATTCATGCTCACCCCTTCCCTCATACGTCTCTACGACAGAGGTAGTGATTACGTTCTTCTCTATATTTATAATATGCATGAAAACCAGGGAATCTGTAGAAACCCCACATGATGGACATGGGTAAGAACATTGAAGATAGAGATGAGACCACAAAAAGAAGCAAGGCTCCAGGAGCTGTAATGCAAAAGTTGGTAAAATAAAATGAAAAACTCTATAGGGAAGCTATGTATATATGCAAACACACCTAAAAGTATTTTTGCTACAGACAGTTCTGAAGTATTACAAAATTAACTGATTAGTACAATATTGTTTTAAAAAAAAAAAAACAGCCCCCATAAGAGCCAATCTGGAAATTATTCCATAAATGGCACTCAAAAATGGAGTTTCCTTGTAAGTTTACACAGGAGTATCATGCTATCTTACTTGAACCATCCAGTCAGGGACATGAAACAAAACACGTGTCACCCATTCGCAAAACTTGACAAAACAAGTGCAAATACAAAACAGAACTCTACCATTACTAGGTAGTATGTTGATGAATGTTTAATGCATGTTTGTATACAGTTTACTTTTTTCAACCGTGCATATTACTAAGAATGCGGCTTGCAGATGGGTAAAAACTGTTCTTGAACTGAGAGGTGCTTGCTTTGATATTAGTGAACCTCCGGCCAGTTTGGAAAACGGATTGTGCCCAAGAAGAGTGGAGTTGCACAGCTCTGCATCAGACCCATCTCTGCGGTGTTTGGTCCATATGGATGGTCCAGTGATCCGCTGTGCCTGCTACACTACCCTCTTTCTCTGGGCTGTGGTGTTCCCATACCTGGCTGCGATTCCTTCCGTCAGTACCTTCTCAGTAGTGCTGTGCTAGATGTTCACCATTATTTGTTTGTGCATACCACACTTCAAGCACCTGGGGAAGTGAAGGTGCCTCTGTGCTTTTTTAAATTTATTTTTTTTTATAAATAAATAATAACAGTTGTGCTTTGTCACCGATTTAGTTTCTCTGACATGTAGAGACTGAGAATTTTGAAACTACTCACTCTCAACAACACATCCCCATCAATGCAGACTGTCCCAGGGGTTTAACAACAGGCACGATCTTGTGTGTTCACATAGTGTGGCAGGGATTACTACAGAAGTTTGGTTTTTATTTTATTATACTACTATACATTAACTTACGGCTGTTCTTAAGTAAGAGGGTCAACATTGTATCTCTTGGTCATTTATAATATTTACTTTGGTATTCACATTGCGATTGTTTTCCCAGATTTGTTAACTATAGCTCTAACATATGTTAGCAAAATTTAAAAAATGTAAATCACTGTCACAATAATTATACCCGTTTGTCGAGAAGTGTTAAGACTTGCTCTAGGCTGACTTCTCTTTATAATATATTTGACTGTGACCTCCTTAAAAAAAACAAACCATTTTATAATATAGTGCCTTTGAATGGTATTCACAAGCACAAATACAGAGCACATCTGCTCATGGTTTTATTTATTTAAATCATGAAGGCACCAGCACATTAAATGACTATACTCAGGGCCAGACAATGGATCAGAGGTGGGAACTGAACTAACGGTAATGTGGTTTAGAAGCCAGGGCTTTCACTATGTCACCACACGGCCTACCCAAACAAAGACATTGCAGACAATTGTGAAAGGAACGCAGTTGTTGGCAGCAGTCATGCAACTCTGCCCAGTGTACAGAAATTACACATCATTATTTTTAAATCTGGATTCAATTATCAAGCACAAGAAAGTCTAAGATCAATGAATTTCCTCTGCAATGCCAAACAAAGGAATAAACAAACTATACTCTGTTTTATGTTTCACAAAAACCACATTCATTTAAAGAGTCTTCCTCAATAGTTGCATCACTAATTTAAATTTCTGTCAAATTATGCTAAGTGTGAAAGCACTACATGCGGAGTGGAATATCTGATGATTCACAATAGCATTATAATAGCTTTCAAGTACAAAATGTTTAACTAGTTGCTTGCAAAAGATTATACATAAATAGCCTAATAGAAGAATGTGCCATAAACCATAGCATTACAAGCCAGAGACTTAATGAAAATTCTGTGGAACGCCAGCTACTAAAAAAATTCAACTTTCAGGTATAAAACTCTTGGTAAATATACTAAAATACCATGCTTTCTTTTCAGGAGTTTCAGGTACAGGGGGGTTAGAAGTCTTAAAAACCAAGAGTACACACTTTGCCATTCAGTCCCCTTATATTTTCCATAACCATACTGGACTTAATTTGACCTGCTGCTCACAGACAGTCTGTCTACACTCTCGCTCATGGCTTTCTGAGTGTATACCTTAAACATGCTCCATATATATCCTCTGTCTACAGAGATTACACTGTTTTGTCTGAAAATGGCAAATAAATTTTCTCTGCAGAAAAATAGATAAAAGGTATTCAGTTACAAGAAAACTACAACTGTGTCAATCAGTGACATTAAAAGTAGCTCAAACAGCATTTTTTTGTTAAGATTACATCTTTATTTTTAACTTGCCATTTGTGCACATTTCAAAAGAGCTGCGTCCGCACATGCTGCAGACATCTAATTAACATGATTAAGGCATATTCATTATCAGTCCAGATCTAAATCTTCAAATTTCCTGCTTCTGCCAAAATAACTTTTTTTTTTTTTAAGACATAAACATGTTTTAGACCTGTGGTACACAATGACAAGAGCTGCAGTTTGTTTTTTTTTTTCTTAAAGCTGACATCTTTTATAAATCTAAACTCATGAACGCCATCTCTTTTGGCAGCAGTGTTATAGACGCTTCCTGTAGGGCAGTCGGAGATAGATGTCACAGAGAACAGGCTTTAGATTTCCATTTCATAAGGCAGGACTGGCTGCAGGCTTTACTGCCATTTCAGAAAACAATACTCCCCTGCTGTCTAAATACAGTACTTCAAGAAAGAGATGCCATTGCAGGAAAAGGCAAATACAAGTGTCCAAAAGTCGGCGTAAATAGCAATTCACAGCTGTGTTTCTATACTGCTGCCATATTCTTAAAGTCATCGAGAAGAACTGTAGAACAGCACACTGGACTAAAATCACAAATGGGACACAATGTGTCACAATATGTGCTAATATTAATCCTACAGACTGACTGCAAAAGTAGAAAACAAAGTAACGTTTTAAACGTTTGTCACAGACGTGTGCATGGGAGGCAGCCAAAGGGTTCGAAGAAAGGTAATTCCACACCAGACTGAGGGTTAAGAGGTGCACTGATCCTTTCTTTTTTCCCACTACAGACCCATTATGGGAAATTTCGCCTGGCCTCCAAGACGCCCCTTCTGGTTACGAGACCGATGATGTCACTTCCGGTTCCGGTCATAATTATCTTACTTCGTCTGCTGCACTTTAAACGCCCACCATCTCAGCCTCACCAGTTAGTTCTATTTTGGACTTGAACCTGTACAAATCTGTAATAAAAATTCTTTCATTTGAAGCCAGGAAACATTATATGGGTGGCTGCCCCAAATCTTTTTGTGGCTCTTTTCTCATCTTTGACACATTATTATATTTATATTTAACTCCTAGACTGACTGAAGAATATTTATATACAATACGTTACCGTGGCTGTTCGTTTGTCTGTCCAGGATTTTAAATCACCTGTAGCTTGCAAACCGTTTGACCTATTGACATGAAATTTGGCACACATATACTATGCTACATTTACTATCAGCTTTTGGGGTGATGATTGACCTCCAAGGTTATTCCTCTTTTTATTTTATTGTAGAATCAACTCTCAACAATGGCCAGTAGGGTGGCAGTGCGGTGCATGTGTACGGGCGCTGTTCTCATCCCTACCACTTTCACCGTCACTTTCCCTACCGCTTCATATCTTAAATAATTCTTGAGGCAGATTGAAGACTTAAGTGCCAGCTTAAGTGAAAAATTAAGGAAAACTTACTAAGTAACTGCAGTACAAACACTTACTTAATCAGTTTTAATGCAAAAAGATGCCAACAAAAGAGGTGGAGAAAAGAAGATATGCTCAGGAAGCAGCAAGCACATCAACCTCTGAGCAAACGAATGCTAAACGTACAGAGAAAGAGGATGAAAACTAGGAATGCTCAAGTCAAGTGTATTCACTGCACTTTATCATGCAGTGATGATCCTTTTCCAGGCTTTTATCTTTCATGAGATGGTACTGACGGATACAAACTCAGGTCATTGAAATCACAAAATACAAGATCTACTGCTGAGTAAAGAGGAGATCTCCATGGGTCCCTAAGGCTACTCTATTCCCTTTTTTCCAGGATTTGTATCACTATGAAGCTTTCAATTTACTCTCGTCTTTTCCCATCAAATCTTCAGCATATGTGCAATATGTTTGGAATTTTCCTGACTGATGGCTTTCTACATGCATTATTGTTTTCAGTTTAGTGGTGTTGGGATCGGTTGTGTCACACCACAGGTGAAATACACTATATATAATACATCAGCATAGTTATTTAAAAAAAAAACTACTCTGGATTTACACCATGCTCTAGGTGATATCATCAACAGACTTAAATATGTACAGCGATACTGAAAGATCAAAAATACAAATTCCTTTACATAAGGACAATGGACCCTTATAATATTTAAAATAAAAAAGTAGCAGACAGTAAAACAAACAATATAATAAAATCTAACATTAACCCACATGATTAATTCAGCCAAAGGCATATCTTACCTTTTGTGTGCATCAGTCAACTGCTTTTCTTCAGCCTCCAGATCAACTTTAGCTGCATTAGAAATATAATTGAAGTGTTAAGAAGGCCTGACTTTACAGATAATACATTTATAACACAATAATCGATTTTTAGTGCTGAAACAGTAGTCTCTAGCTCTGACTGTTGGTTTTTAGTTGGTTAAGCCTTCAGTATCAAAAATTATATATACACACACACACGCATGGGACATTGTGATGATCATTTATGAATGACAAGACACAAGCTACTCTACTCAAGGCTAGACAGTCTATACTTGATACAAATACTTGAGCTCTATTCCTCAACAACTTCAATTGACACTACCAATGAGCTTGTGGCAAACTATCAGATGCTTTTTTTTTATATAAATCATAGAGGGTCTGACAGACCCCCGATTTATTTCAAGAAACTAATTACAGGAATCTGAAATTAACAAATGTCTTAAACATACAATAACCACCTCTAACATTTTTTAATGGGTCTGTACAGTGATGAACATACATTATAAACTGGTTTTATGCAAAGAAATTTAAGCAAAAGTCACTAGTGTTTTAGAGAATCGTTTTCTATAAACCATTTCATTAATTTCCTAACTTGCTTAGACAATTAAAAGGTTGTGGAAATGGCGACATTGGGCTAAACTGGTGCATCCCAATAGTTACCATTACAGGGCACAGTTACGTTTTCAACATATACATGGTCTAATATATAGTCACCAACTAAACTATTCAGAAACATTTTTGGAATGT
This sequence comes from Polypterus senegalus, assembly GCF_016835505.1. Classification (NCBI taxonomy): domain Eukaryota; kingdom Metazoa; phylum Chordata; class Cladistia; order Polypteriformes; family Polypteridae; genus Polypterus; species Polypterus senegalus. The sequence goes on along the minus strand of NC_053169.1, from coordinate 29,572,572 downwards.
GTGAAAAAAGGAGAATTTAGGTATAAATCCACACAAATAATATTGAGAACATGCAAACTCCACACAAACATGGAAAGGGTCAGAATTTGAATTTAGGACTCTGCAGGAACTGTGAGACTGGCGGCTAACCACACTACAACTTGCTGTTTCCATTCATAATTTACATTTTTTTTTTTTTTTTAAGTAAGAAGAAAATGTAACATCTTTTACTTATTTAACCCCTCTGGTAAGGTATCTAAGGTTAAACACTGCCTTGCTCTTGCAGTTTATAAAACATTAAACTTAGTTTAGGTACTGTACTGCAAAAAGGCATCTATTACTCATTTACTTTTATGTAAGAAGACCTTAACAAAGACTTCTTTTGGTCTTCTATACTCTTGTTAAATATCAGTAGATCGGTTATTCATCTCTGTGCAGTGTGGGTCGCATACTGGCATGAGAGTACAAAAGTCTTGATAATATAAAAGGATTCACAGGTCTTTTACTAACTATGTAGTTTTGAGAAAAATGTGTCTTAGTTAAACCACTTCAGACCTCTCCAAAGTGATGTTTTGTTACTACAGTAGGTCACATGCAGAGATTAATAAACATTTTACTGATGCTTTGTAAGTGTTATGAAGACCCAAAGACGTGTTTATATATGAAAGTCTTATCACATCATAGTAAGAGTAACAGATGAGTAATACTGTAGGTGCATTTGAGCAGTACCTAAAGAGTTACCAAACTTTCTTTCCAGCCTGACTGCAACCAACTTGTCATGTAAACACACAGGTGCAAAGAATCGCACATCCTTTAAAAGGACAATTTAGTCTTTAGCAGGTGTATCCATCTGTACTCATCCTGTGGTGACTTCTTTAAGAAATGCAAATATAAAAGTTGCTTTTTTTAACAAAGCCAAAAAAGAGTTACATCTATTGTTATCCGAAGAACAAAACAACCATAAATGACCAATAACTTAGAAAATGGTTAAAATGATTTGGATTGCATCTGTTGACTTAGCAGCCACTAGCTAAAGAATTTATGGATATCTTGTAATCTTAGGCAAAGTCAGAGCTAAAAGTGTGAATAAACATATCAATATATCTGTCACACAAATGCGCATTGGAGGCAGCTAGAAGGACCAAAAGAAGGTAATGCCACACCAGGCCAGGGTGTGGCAGGATGCAGTAAACTCTTTTTCTCTGAGGACCAGACACGGGAAACTCTGCCCGATTCCGACGACATTTCCGGTTCCCACCTAGTTGATATCACTTCCGCCGACCTGCCTTAAAAGCAAGACAACCTCCGCCTTTTATTTAGTTCTGTTTTGGTCTCAACCTGTGCAATTCTGTGTTACCAAAATTCCAGTTCTTGCAGCCTTAGTCAAGTGTACAGGTGAATGTCCCAAACCTCTTTTGGTGTCAAGGTCTACTCATTTCACATATCATATACTGTATGATGCAAGAAGCAAATCAGTAATACTGTAAATTGAAAGAATGTTTCACAGGTCAGCTTAACCAAATACATCTTTGACCGTCAAGCAACAAAAAGCAATGTCTCCGAATACATGAAAGGTCTACACTTTACATAGCTATACATACTGTAAAAAAACAGTATTCTCTAAATCAGCACCAGCACGATAAATTATTTACTTCAGTTAAGCTCAGCATTCGCATTTCCTGCTCTCAAGTTTTCAGTCCTACTACTTGAGATATACAAGTATGTGTTACCATGTAAATGCATGTCAACATAAACACACCATTGTAAAGCAAGTTAAAGACATGCAAGTGATAACAGATTAAATGTGACCCAAGAGAACTATGAATGAAATATTTTTAAAAGCCTGTTAATATTTTACAAAATGTTTGACAGCAATGGATAACAGGAGCTCCAAATTCACATAAAATACCAACACTGTTTGCCCGGATTAAGAGTATTTGACAGGCCCATTAGGACTGGCGGCACAGAAATCTGTTCCTGCCCATTAAAATGTTTAAACAAGTTTACAGATCCATTGTTTAACTAAGAAACAAAAGAATGGAAATGTTCATAGATGGTAAGTGGTGCCAACTGAGGAGGGAGGAAGTTGGTAGGGAAATAATATTGTAATGAAACTTGATAAAATAAAATCAGCTAGCAGCAATCTGGACAGCTACAGCAAATATGCTTCATGAGGTTTTTCAGTGGCAGAAAAGACCTAATAGCTTAAAAAGAATTTTCTATCGTGACACAAAACACAAGAGGGAGGATACTTTTGCAAAACTTAATGAGTGTGGATGTAGCTATGAGGCAGCATATCTGCCTTACAGAAATGTTCCAGTTTACAACTTGAGAATACTGATCTGAATAAATTTGTTATATGTAAGAACATTTGTGTAAAAACCCTTCAAAGAAAAAAAAATAAAAATATACAAATAGTACAGTAATGATGAATGTCTTAATGTGTCTGCTGACTTGAAATCTAAGAAACATATTTAATTGTTTCAATTGGTCTTTTTGAAGAGTTTTTCCCCAAAATATATGCCTAATTTTGGTAAAGTACTAAATATACTAATGCAGCAGAAGCTTAAAAGCCTAAAGCTACAAGAACAGTAAATACAAAAAGAAAAGAAAAACAAGAATTGTCAAAAGCCACCGTTCACTCACAAATGTCAAAAAAGTGTCTCAGCAAAATCGAACTTTCCCCAAAAAACGGTATTAAAACCGTATCCTCGTGGTCCAGATAACTACTACCACACCTTTTCAAAAAGCTGGAAGTAAAACTGAAAAAAAAAAAAAAAAACCCAAACACAGCGGACTCAAGAGCACTAAACCCCTCAAACCTCCAACCATGTGAGGCCAGGAGATCTGACAGATTTAGTACAAAGGCCTATTAGCAGACATGCAAAAAAACCCAAGGATGCAACACGTGATGCACAAACCATGCAACACATGTCACACATGTGCGAGTAAGAGGAACTTGTATGGACCAAGTAAGGATAATTCCACACCAGGCCGGGGGTGGCGGGGTACGCTAAGCCTTCTTTCGTTATCTCTGCAGACCAGACACAGGAAAACCTGTCTGACTGGTTTATGAAGACATCACTAACGGTTCTGGCACCTAGAACAACGTCTCTTCCGATTACGACATAAGAAGGTGGTCATTTTCTGGTTCCCATAAATCATTTCCAGTCTTGGTATTTAAAGCCGCCATCATAACCATTCGACAGATCTTGTTTGGACTCCATTGAATGCACAACAGTGTTGGTTTTTCAAACATATCGCAGCCAGGGGTATTATAAGGGTGGCTGCCCCAAACCTTCAAGTGTGTCAAGTCTGATCATTTCACAAACCATACAATCCACTCTAGAAAAGGAAAATACAGTGGTGTGAAAAACTATTTGCCCCCTTCCTGATTTCTTATTCTTTTGCATGTTTGTCACACAAAATGTTTCTGATCATCAAACACATTTAACCATTAGTCAAATATAACACAAGTAAACACAAAATGCAGTTTTTAAATGATGGTTTTTATTATTTAGGGAGAAAAAATCCAAACCTACATGGCCCTGTGTGAAAAAGTAATTGCCCCCTTGTTCAAAAATAACCTAACTGTGGTGTATCACACCTGAGTTCAATTTCTGTAGTCACCCCCAGGCCTGATTACTGCCACACCTGTTTCAATCCAGAAATCACTTAAATAGGAGCTGCGTGACACAGAGAAGTAGACCAAAAGCACCTCAAAAGCTAGACATCATGCCAAGATCCAAAGAAATTCAGGAACAAATGAGAACAGAAGTAATTGAGATCTATCAGTCTGGTAAAGGTTATAAAGCCATTTCTAAAGCTTTGGGACTCCAGCGAACCACAGTGAGAGCCATTATCCACAAATGGCAAAAACATGGAACAGTGGTGAACCTTCCCAGGAGTGGCCGGCCGACCAAAATTACCCCAAGAGCGCAGAGGCGACTCATCCGAGAGGTCACAAAGACCCCAGGACAACGTCTAAAGAACTGCAGGCCTCACTTGCCTCAATTAAGGTCAGTGTTCACGACTCCACCGTAAGAAAGAGACTGGACAAAAACGGCCTGCATGGCAGATTTCCAAGACGCAAACCACTGTTAAGCAAAAAGAACATTAGGGCTCGTCTCAAATTTGCTAAGAAACATCTCAATGATTGCCAAGACTTTTAGGAAAATACCTTGTGGACTGATGAGACAAAAGTTGAACTTTTTGGAAGGTAAATGTCCCGTTACATCTGGCGTAAAAGGAACACAGCATTTCAGAAAAAGAACATTATACCAACAGTAAAATATGGTGGTGGTAGTGTGATGGTCTAGGGTTGTTTTGCTGCTTCAGGACCTGGAAGGCTTGCTGTGATAGATGGAACCATGAATTCTACTGTCTACCAAAAAATCCTGAAGGAGAATGTCCAGCCATCTGTTCGTCAACTCAAGCTGAAGCGATCTTGGGTGCTGCAACAGGACAATGACCCAAAACACACCAGCAAATCCACCTCTGAATGGCTGAAGAAAAACAAAATGAAGACTTGAGTGGCCTAGTCAAAGTCCTGACCTGAATCCAATTGAGATGCTATGGCATGACCTTAAAAAGGCGGTTCATTGTAGAAAACCCTCAAATAAAGCTGAATTACAACAATTCTGCAAAGATGAGTGGGACAAAATTCCTCCAGAGTGCTGTAAAAGACTCATTGCAAGTTATCGCAAACGCTTGATTGCAGTTATTGCTGCTAAGGGTGGCCCAACCAGTTATTAGGTTCAGGGGGCAACTACTTTTTCACACAGGGCCATGTAGGTTTGGATTTTTTTCTCCCTAAATAACAAAAACCATCATTTAAAAACTGCATTTTGTGTTTACTTGTGTTATATTTGACTAATGGTTAAATGTGTTTGATGATCAGAAACATTTTGTGTGACAAACATGCAAAAGAATAAGAAATCAGGAAGGGGGCAAATAGTTTTTCACACCACTGTAGAATGATGAAAAGACAAGGCTCCACCATCCACATCAACAGTTACGTGGAGTGGAAACTAACTGTGTGAACACTAATGATCATGGCATTAGTACTGACAGTGTTAATCATGAAAACGATAACTAGTGGAATTAAAAATAAAGTCTTTCACATACTAATAGATGATAAGTCCACAAGGAAATCTTTGATAAAGTGATGATATGCACCAACATCCAGATGGCCATAGCTGGGTGGACTTCATAATAGTGAAGCACAGATTTGGCATGATGATGGCCCAATGCAGATTTCAAGGCTGAGTACTGTCGTGGCCAAAAGTTTTGAGAAAGACACAAGTATTGGTTTTCACAAAGTTTGCTGCTTCAGTGTTTTTAGATCTTTTTTTGTCAGATGTTTCTATGGTACACTGAAGTATAATTACAAGTTTCAAAGGCTTTTATTGAGAATTAGATAACGTTTATGCAAAGAGTCAATATTTGCTGTGTTGGCCATTCTTTATTGAAACATCTGTAGTTCACCCTGGCATGCTATCAATCAACTTCCAGGCCAAATCCTGACTCATGGCAGCCCATTCTTGCATAATCAATGCTTGGAGTTTATCAGAATTTGTGGGTTTTTGGTTTGTCCACCTGTCTCTTGAGGATTGACCACAAGTTCTCAATGGGATTAAGGTCTTTGTTAATGTTTTGTTGCAGAGCCACTTCTTTCAACTATCCCAGAACAGTTTGGTGACACAAAATGCATTTTCCAGCATGATGGAGCACTGTGCCATAGGGCAAAAGTGAGAACTACCTGGCTTGGGCAACAAAACATTGAAATTTTGGGTCCATGACCAGGAAACTCTCTAGACCTTAATCCCATTGAGAACGTGTGGCCAGCCCTCAAGAGGCAGGTGGATAACAAGAAAAACCCAAAAATTCTGACAAACTGCAAGCATTGATTATGCAAGAATGGGCTGCCATCAGTCAGGGTTTGGCCCAGAAGTTGATTGACAGCATGCCAGGGCAAATTGCAGAGGTATTGGAATAACAAAGGTCAACACTGCAAATACTGACCCTTTGCATAAACTTAATGCAATTGTCAATAAAAGCCTTTGAAACTTATGAAATGTTTGTAGTTGTACTTCAGTATAACGCAGAAACATATCAGTAAGATCTAAAAACACTGAAGCAGCAGACTTTGTGAAAACCAATACTTGTGTTATTCTCAAAACCTCTGGCCACGACTGTACATCTTGTGAAGAATGGGCCAAGTAAGTTGTAATTGCCTAAAGCTTTCTTCGCCTCAACTGAAATGTCTAAAAATGTGTTGATTCTCTAAGCTGAGATTGAAACATGCAGGAAACACCAACATAAAAATGGCGGCTCCTAATTCCTTTGCCCTTGTGGTTGGCGTGTTCATTGCCCTTTTAGCACTAAAGTCCTGATGAAAATAAATGTATGCCCTTCAAAGGAGAGGCAGCTGAAATTTTCATGACTTTCAAATAACTTTTCAGTGGTCTTGATAATTGATATACCACATAATAGCAGGAGGCTGTAATGTGTTATCTTGTGCCCTCTCTACAGCAGTCTGAAAACAGCTGGTCAGGACAGCTAGTGCATCATTTCTTTCTTGGCCAATCCATATGCCAACTAGTTTAAGGTTGTTGCAAAGCTGACGATCTTCTATCTCAGTGAGCTTTGCTGACAATGACTCAATTTTTCTATTAATTCCATAGCCTGGTGGCCACAAGTTTAACAGAGACAACGACTTTCTGCAGAATCCTGAAGTCTGCCCTTAAGACATCTTCCCAGATTTCAGTGTTGTTCTGCTGGATGATGCCATTTACAAATGTTTTCATCTCCTCCACCACAGAAAGAATGCGAAGAGAGATGGCATCTTCCTCCAATCAGTTTTCAGCTTGGGGTGCCTTCTTAACTGGACTGCTAATAGACAAACAGGATTTTCTTTGTGATGTAGCCATATTGGAATGCATTACGATAAGTGTTTAGATGGGAACGGCGATCAGTGGTGAGCAAGTGGTGGAAAGAATACAAGCAAAATTAGAGCTAAGCAGCCACTAGCAGTGGGTGTCATGTGATTTTCAAACTTAATGAAATGACAGTGAAGCAATAATACTGTACTATAAATCACAAAACAGAAGCAATTTAAACTAAAATGAACTACTGGTTTGTACAGTATGTTGATCTTAGGCTTAAACATACCAAAGTTTTTCATACAGGTACAGAACCTCCGAGTTGGAAAAGCACAGTGATGTCATGTTGTCTCACTATTTACTGAAAATTGATCCCTCAGCAGAGATGTGCTCTTTGCTGAGGGATCACTAAGAGGGTCACCTGTCACTCCCAGAGACAGCACAGCTGAGGTGCATACTTAGGACAGACACTGGGGTTCACAAGAAGCCATTTCTACCAATCATCTCCTGATTGTGCAGCTTACCTGTTACTGAGCTTACCATGGAGCACCACATGTTGCTGGTAACACTGGGAGACAAGTGCAGAAGAGCAGAAAATGACTGAGTAATGGTTTAGGTATATTCATCCATGTGAAGACTAATTTGGTTCATGTGTTAATAAATGATGTTTTTATGCTTGTTTTTTTGTATCAGAGCAACCATATTATTTATATAAGACAGCATCTTGACAGCTTGGTATAACAGCTGCACCAAGGCTGCAGCGGGTTGTAAAAACAGTAGAGTTTATCATCGTCACTGAACTGCCTTCACTCAAACTCTTGTGTAAGACTCGCTGTGCGAGAAGGGCCAAAAACATTATCATAGATAATGCTCATCCTAGAAATTCATCAGGTCGACACTATAGATCAATCCACAAACAAACAGACTAGAAAGATAGCATATCGCATCAGCCAAAAACTTTCTGAACTCTATCTCAGACTGAGGACATTCAATTTTTAATTGAATATACACAATAAGCTATATTGGTAATTTGCAATATACTAATATTATACAATACATAGTATGCAATATACTCATTAAAAGGTGCAGTAACAATTTATGTTATTGTACATTGGGCAATAATAATTTGCTCTGGTTACTTGATCACTTAACAGTGTGTGTGTGTGTGTGTGTATATATATATATATATATATATATATATATATATACACATACACACACACACTAGCAGAATACCCGCGCTTTGCAGCGGAGAAGTAGTGTGTTAAAGAAGGTATGAAAAAGAAAAGGAAACATTTTAAAAATAATATAACATGATTGTTAAAGTAATTGTTTTGTGTATTTGGCGGCAGCGTCACAAAGTTGTTTTCGTCTAGCTGCATCAGAAAATATGCCACGACGTCTGACACGCCTCCTTTTTACTGTTTTCTCACAGCTTGGATTGCTGCTGTCATAGCCGCGGAGCTTAGCTCAGAGCGAAATGAGGTAAATGGGAGGGGAGATGATGACGCGACTCCCCCACCCGCCTTAACTGTCAATCCCCCACAAACACAGTCTCTTGGAATTTGCATAAGTACAGCCCTTCACGTGCAATTTTAACTTAGTTACAAAGTGATCAAAACTCTCGTTTATATCCTGTATCCTTTCATTAAACTTGTATCCTGCATTACCCGTGGGCATGAGAAACGCCAGCGGCAGCCAGTCTATGAACTTAATTTAAAGTTTAGGTTTACACCGTGCTTTCTTTCCGAAGTAGCAGCACTCATGAATATGGTAGTATATGTCACTCGCTCGCTTCTTATTGTTTCGCTGCCTTCTCAATTATATAATGCATGTTTTCTTCAGCGCTTTTTGAAGGTCTTCCTGGTTTTCTACGCACTGCGTTGACAGTCAGTTCACGTGATTACGTGGGAGGCGTGATGATGTCACACGAAACTCCGCCCCCCCACGGCTTTTGAGCTCAACTCCATTACAGTAAATGGAGAAAAATACCTTTCAGTTATGACCACTACGCATAGAATTTCGAAATGAAACCTGCCCAACTTTTGTAAGTAAGCTGTAAGGAATGAGCCTGCCAAATTTCAGCCTTCTACCCACACGGGAACTTGGAGAATTAGTGATGAGTCAGTCAGTCAGTGAGGGCTTTGCCTTTTATTAGTATTTATATATATATATATATATATATATATATATATATATATATATATATATATATATATATATATATATATATATATATATATATATATATCCTCTTTAATAAACCCCCTGTGTGCGTCCAGGTATGCGTGTGTGTGTCTCTTTTGGTGAAGTGCGCATGCGCGAGGCTCGGTGCGACACGCACGACCGGCATTGTGGACGCACACACACTGGAAGCTGAGCACACAGTGAATGGCATAGCCACGGCCGTGCATGATAACCAAATAAGGGACAGCATTGCTTGGTAGAGTGCTGATTGGGTAGTCGCAGCCGCGCACATAAAATCCATTGCTGGGGAGACGCCACACATACTGCCCCATGCATGTTTACTAACTAACTATCTACTAACAACATGCCACCCAAAAAAAAAGGACACATCATGTAAGACAAAAGACACAGACACTCAAATCGTATATAAGCAACATCTCCTGGAAGAGCGGTCAGCTCATCAAGTAAACAACAACAAACGAAAGGCTTAAAGACAAAGAAAATACGAGCAAATAGATCGATTGTAAAAAAGAAAATGAGCGTCAGAATATTCCCCATATTGATTTGGCTCTATCCACTACTAATTTACCCTTTACCATAAGAAGGCGACTATTTCCAGTTACATTAGCCTTTGCCATAACAATTAATAAAGCTCAAGGGCAAACCTTAGAAAAAGTTGCCATTTACTTGCCAGAACCAGTATTCAGCCACGGTCAGTTATATGTTGCATTATCAAGACTTAGAAGTTTTACAGATGTTGTTGTCAACGTTGTAGATGGTCCTGAACAAGAGTGTTTACAAAAAATGTTGTCTATAATGAAATTTTATTGAAAATTTCCTGAGGTAAAAATAAAAACATTTTCCTAAATATCTTCTTCAGATATTGTGTATTACAGATTGTTATAAAGCTTTACACTAAGGCAATATTAATTATACTTACTGTATTGTCATATACGTTTCTATTTTATTTTTAATATTATTTTACTTTAGGCTTCTTGCAAAAATATTTTTAACAAAAAAATTAAGACAAGAAACAGAACAGGTACCGCTGTAACCCAAGGGGACTGCCATCTAGTGTCCAAGGGGAGGTAATGCCATGATTAGGCTTGCTCCCCAATCCTTCTAGCGAAGAGATGTCCTGGGTAAGGATCCCGGCCATCTATGACAATATACAGTATATACATTTTTTTTTTTTTTTTAAAACTAGCCTACATTCTCAGTTGCAAAGTATTGTAGAAATAGGAGCAGTGATTTTCACGTCATGCTTTAAACAGACAGAAATTCAACTTTACTTTAGGCTTCTTGCAAAAATATTTCTAACAAAAAAATTAAGACAACAAACAGAATGAGGTTTAACTGTGACTTAGCATTACCCATGACCCATGCAAAACCTTCTTTACAATGATTAATCATAAACGGATTCTAAAAGGAGTATGTTTGCTATAAAAGAATAAATCCTCCACAATTGTGTTTGAGAAATATGGATATATGTGAATGCGACAAATCAATCAGTCAATAAATAATTTCATGCATACTAACCTAACACAACTTATGCTGTCCTAACTCCTTCCATATGGATCTAAACAGCAGAAAAGAACCCCTCTTAGACTCTGACCCTATATGCAGACTTCCTAATTTCTATCTGTGCTGCTGTCTGATCCAAAAGCCATAACAATCTAAACCAGTTTTGTTGAACCGTTTCCAAGCATTTCCAAGAGAACGGGCTGGATACATCTTCTCTCTCTGATCTACAGCATTCTTTTTTTGGGAATATCAAATCATCCATGTAATTGAAGACAGAGCTACATCTAAGGACTTCTGACAAGTATGAATATCACTTTTATCTACACACCAACACACTAAATCTTCTCTGTTTTTTCCTTTTTCTTTAAAGTGGTTTCATTTTGTTTTTCAAAATACAAAAATGTACCTACTGAATCTGGAAAATTTAATAAGCTGTATTTTTTAACATTTTAAAAAATGCAGTAAAAATTATTAATCGTGATTAACATCCAAACAGAAAATGATAACAGCATGTGTTCATGGAATGAAAGGCACTAATTTAAATTAACAAAAAACACTGATTAGAGTGTAATAACTAAAATGTCTAGTCTTGAATGAGGGCAACATATAAAGTTTACTGTACACCATAATGTTTATTGTAATGAACATTTATTTAAAAAAAAAAAACTGCTTTCCAATTTACCATTGAATAGCTGAATTTCCCCTGGGGAATTAACACAGGGTTCAGACATTTAACATCCAACTCAACACACACACACACACACAACTGTAGCAGCTGAATAAGGACCTGCCATATGATGTGAATACTGTACATAACATACCTATAAGGACTGGAAAAAATAAAACAAGTATCAGCTAATCAGTAATAAAGAACTCTGCAGAAAGGTACTCATTTCCACAGCATTGTTGGCACAGCAGCTAATTGTAAGAGAGAGCAGAAAACACAAGTCTTGTTGAGATGGGATTAACATTAAATTAAGTTAAATTTTAATCAGACCTGTCAATGCAGTTAAGCATTTCAGACTTGTCAGCTAAATCTTTTCTAAGGATGGACAGAAATATTTATGGCAACATTGTACTGATTACGTAAAATTATGGGGATTCCAAACTAAGTCAATTTGTCCTTTCACTGAATCTGCACAATTAAACAAAGCAAAAATCTTGTGATTGATGCTAAGAGATGAGTGGACCCTTTGAGCTGCCAAGAAAGATGATTTTACACAACAGCTGTGAGCTGAACCCTAGTGACACCACAGCCTCAAAAGCCTGCAGGAGGTATGAAGTACAACATCTAATGTAGTGGTGAACACGAGAAAAGCTCAGTACCATGAGACTGTTTAAAAAACGCCACACACTTGACATTACCTGTTGCAGGTCTCACATTTTACTTCTTTGCCATAACACAACCAGTGTTGGGAAATGTGATTAGGTGACATTTGAACAAAGGATTTTTTAAAAGAATACAGGACAACATAGGGACAAGTGTAACCATCAATAGCATACAGTCAATAACCAACTCACTTAACAAAGCACTTTAAAACAATGCCCCTTCTAAATTAGGCTGTAAATAAAAAGAATAGTGTGGGCTACAAAAGAATCCCGAAGTCAAGATGCAAAGTAATAGCCTTTCATTTCTTGCAGGTAGGAATTTCTAAAACACAAAGGTCTTAGTGGGAATACACAAGGCATTTATGGAAGCGAAAGACCTTGCACTAAAAACCAAAGGAATTCCTGGCTCACAAGACCACCTCAACCCACCATGCGTAGGGGGGTTCCATCATATTCATTGCAAGGGGAATCCAACTGTCAAAACACTTTGGCATTTTGTTTACATAAAAAATGGTCTGAAATATCTACACTGTGTATTCTGTGATACAGGAGTGCAATTAAAATAGTTGCCTTTTTTTTTTTTTTTTTAAGGTCTCTTCCCAGATAACACCAAAAAGTTGGGTACAGTGGAGCAGCAGTTGCCACATTTCTTTAATTTGTGCACTTCCCAGTAGTTAAGGTGTCAGCCATTGCTCTCATTCTCCATTGATCCCTTTTCTTGGCAAAATGGGCCAAAAAAAACATTATACCACTGCACCACCACCACCAGCCTGGACCATTGATGCAAATCAAGTTGGGTGCAAGGATTCATGCAGATGGCACCAAATACTGATCGTACCATCTGTGTGACTCCGCAAAAATGTAGATTCATTAGACCAGATCTGTCCAATTTTGGTGAGCTTGTGCCCACTATAAACTTAGTTTTCTGTACTTGGCTGACAAGAGAGGAACCTAACATTGTCTTCTGATGTTGTAACCCATCTTTCTCAAGTGTCGAGGTGTTCAACATTATGCGATGCGTTTGTGCTCACCAAAGTTGTACAGCGTAGTTATCCGAGTAACCGTAGCCGGTCAGCTTGAACTAGTGCGTTTATTCTCCTCTGAACAATATGGTGTTTCTATCTGCAGAACTATCCACCTTTTTTTTTTTTCTTTGTTTGTTTCTCACACCATTCTGAATAAACTCTATAGAGACTGTTATGCATAAAAGTCCCAGGACACCAGCAGTTTTAAGAAACACTCAAACCAGCCATCTGGCACTAACAATCATGCCTTGGTCCTTGAGATCATTATTTCCTCCATTCTGGTGTTTAATGTGAATGTTAACTGAAGCTTCTGACCTGAATCTGCATGATGTTGTGCATTGCGTGCTACCAAATCATTGGCTGATTAGGTAATTGCATAGATAAGCAGATGTACAGATGGTCCTTAATAATTTGTTTAGTGAGGATATATTTTTAATAACTGGATAATACAATAAGTAAACCAAACTATTTAAGGTGATGGTTCATTAAGTCTTTCAGGGTGGATGTCGACTTTTGTCGAAATTCAGGGGTAGAGGACTGTAATCAGCTGTAATCTAAAACAAATCTTGCTGTTATGTTTTAGTTTGACTCTCTTTGCTAGAAGAAAAGTTATCTTTGTTGATTGGACCTCGATTCCCTGCATGTGCATGAGTGGTAAAGAGCAAGCAACCTTTAAAATGGCATCGACATCTGGCGAGTGACCAAAGTGAAATACTCCATGGATGATGTTTTGCATGTTATCACTGAATCGGACTGTGACTCAGACACCAGTTTTGATGCAAGTGATCTGTACACGGAAATGGAAAATGAAAATGAGGTACTAGCATCAGCTGATCATGGTGCTGAACACATTCGTGTAATTGATGTCCCACTGCAACATTTGCCTGGTAGGACCGCCACTTACAATGACAAGAGGTACAAATCAGATTGCCTCACACTGCGATTGCCACCGCCACTCACCTGATGCAGGAAGACAGCCGACTTGCCACATATTCCTGCTGGCCATCAAGCCAGGAAAGGTGAACAGGTGTTGACAGCAGCCACAACACGCAGAAGCAGGTGGTTGATGTTGATTTGTGTGTGAAACCATTGATTTCTTATACTCTTATTCTAACTGATCAAAGTTTAAAACCTATAATTGCAAAACTATTTCACTTGTGGCTTTTTATAAGGGTCAATATTTTACTGTAAGTGGATTTAATTTTATTTTATTATTATGGCAGGGTGCCACGAGAGGAGTTGTGGTATTGCTTGAGGAAGTCGGGAGTGGCAGAGAAGTACGTAAGAGTTGTACAGGATATGTACAAGGGAAGTGTGACTGTGGTGAGGTCTGCAGTAGGAGTGACAGATGCATTCAAGTTGGAGGTGGATTACATCAGGGATCAGCTCTGAGCCCTTTCTTATTTGCAATGGTGATGGACAGGTTGACAGACGAGATTAGACAGGAGTCCCCATGACTATGATGTTTGTTGATGACATTGTGATTTGTAGCAATAGTAGGGAGCAGGTTGAGGAGATCCTGAAGAGGTGGAGATATGCTCTAGAGAGGAGAGGAATGAAGGTCAGTAGGAACAAAACAGAATACACGTGTGTAAATGAGAGGGAGGTCAGTGGAATGGTGAGGATGCAAGGAGTAGAGTTGGCGATGGTGGATGAGTTTAAATACTTGGCATCAACAGTACAGAGTAATGGAGATTGTGGAAGAGAGATGAAAAAGAGAGTGCAGGCAGGGTGGAATGGGTGGAGAAGAGTGTAAGGAGTGATTTGTGACAGACAGGTATCAGCAAGAGTGAAAGTGAAGGTCTACAGGACAGTAGCAAGACCAGCTATGTTATATGGCTTTGAGACGGTGGCACTGACCAGAAAGCAGGAGAAAGGGCTGGAGGTGTCAGAGTTAAAGACGCTAAAATTTGCATTGGGTGTGACAAGGATGGACAGGATTAGAAATGAGGACATTAGAGGATCAGCTCAGGTTGGACGGTTGGGAGACAAAGTCAGAGAGGTGAGATTGCGTTGGTTTGGACATTTGCAGAGAAGAGATGCTGAGTATATTGGGAGAAGGATGCTAAGGATAGAACTGCCAGAGAAGAGGAAAGTCTAAGAGAAGGTTTATGGATGTGGTAAGAGAGGACATTCAGGTGATGGGTGTGACAGAACAAGATGCAGAGGACAGAAAGATATGGAAGAAGATGATCTGCTGTGGCAAACCTAAATGGGAGCAGCAGAAAGAAGATGATTTATTTTAATTAAAACTATTTAGTGTTTAACAAGACAAGATTTTGTTCCTAATTTCTTAACAGTACTGTTCCTCTGTCATATCACTTAAATACTCACAGGTAATGGTGGGCAGGTGGTGTGGTGCTATGGTTAAGGCTTTGAACTTCAAACCCTGCAGTTGTGGGTTCAAATCCTGCCATTGACACTGTGTGACCCTGAGCAAGTCACTTCACCTGCCTGTGCTCCAAATGGAAAAAGAAATGTAAGCAATTGCTAAAGGCGGCGGCCATATAAATACATGTGAAAGTAAATAAACCGATTCGTAACGTTCCTAATATTTACTATTAATAATATTTGAGGTGTAAAGGGAGACCACATTATTATTCCAAGGGTATTAATCCATAAGCATCAATTACAAAGGCAAAATTAGAAAACCAATGATTCTGCTTTTGGAGTTAAGAGGAAAATAAACTTGTATAACTGTTTTGTTCATTTCTCCTAAAATATTACTCACTGAAATAGACAGAAAAGCAATCCCAAAAAAAAAAAAATGTATATCTATCTATCTCTATAAAAACAACTAAAAGACATAAACAGAAAACTCAGGCAGCATGGTGGGCACACTGCTGCCTCATAGCTCTGGAATGTTAGATTGAAATTCTGTGTCAAGTTTTCAGATTCTCTAGGTTTTCTACTTGGGTGTTTTCTCGTCTCCCTCTCAGACCCTAAAGAAGAAGGAGTTAGATTAAGTTGGCTTCCCACGCATACTTGGCTTTGCAATCGGTGCTGCCAGGTGTGGTGCCAACTGTCTGCAACCTTAAAATTGGATTAGGTAAATTCAGGGGGGAAAAAAAAAAAAAAAAAGAAGGATGAGTGGACGTTTTTTGGCTCCCCAAAATAAATTTTGTTCTAGCAAACTAAACAAAATAGGATTTAAAATCATAAACACCACCAAAGATTTTATTATACTCTTGTGTAAAAATACATAAAAATAGAACAAATTAAATTTTTTAGGTCAAAAGCACTTTCCACAACTAACAGAGGATGGTAAATAAGTGAACAGACATGCTGAAAAACAGTATTTTTCTTACTGTATTAATTTGCATACTATGTGGAAATGAATAGGGTCATGTTTTGTTTAGTTGAAACTTTCCAAAACCACTACTGTTGCCATATCAAGGATGAGAAAAAAGTAATATAGTGTGTAAGCTATATTTAAAGACCAAAAATACCAAGAAAACAATGCAACAAATTTAATTCTCACATTCTCTTGCATAAGAGGTCCTACAGACTCTACTGAGGATTCTGGTTGCGACTCTGTCAGTTACAAACGTCTATGCAAACAATGAAATCTTCCCTAAGAAAATCCCACTGCCACACAGATCAAAAGGCCCATTCACCATTCAGTGCAACAGAGGAAAAAACCTGCTTTCATCAAGCCATCTTTCAACTTAAACCCGTGGATAAAACAACAACAGGCTACATATGAAACAAATTAAAGCGTTTTCAAAATATCAAGAACACAAAACAGGATTCACAAGTCAAATTAAAAAAAAAAAAAAGTTCAGTTGTGCTCTCTCTGTGCCATTAATGTTAAATACTGCTAAAACTCCAAAGCTATCATGACAAAAGAAACAAAACTAAGCTATTGCTGTAGTGCGACCCCAGTATACCAAAATATCACATCTTAACCTCTGTAGAAAGCAACCTTCCCGATTTTAGGCAAGGTAAGATTTTTTCTGCATTAGTGCAGGTTACTTTAAATTACTCAGTTTAGAAAGTGTAAAAAATGCATCTCATCACATTTCATAACTTCTGTCATACAATACAGTATACACTGCAAACTTTGGCTAAAGAAAAATTCTTTTGGATAGCTTAAAGTTGTTCTTTTAAACAACGTTCAACAAAAACAAGAGGAAACAATTACTTTTTTAGCTAAATCATATTATAGTACAAATCCCAGAAGTTGGATCCCAGAACTCTAACAACTTTCATAACTTCTGGTTTTAGGTAGAGAAAATAAAACGTGTCGGGGCACAGAAGGGTCAAACCCTCTCTCACCTTTTTAGACACCCAGCACTAACAAATTCAGGAATCTTTTCTTAAAATATTAGGGGATGATATCAACCCAGATTCAAGTGCAAATCTCAGAGAAAATAATCACCTTTCACACTTAAAGGATTATTCCTGTTGGGTAAGGATGAGGGCGGTAAGTGGAACAAATCAGCAGCTTATCAGTGAAGCGAACAAACGAAGAACACCATTGCTTTGCTCAGACTGATGAAAAGTTTCTTATACATGACTGAGCTCCATTCCATTAATTGAGAGGTCCTTTTTTATTGTTGCCCATTACTATCTAGAGGTACACATCACAAAATGAATTTTAAGGGTCTGGAAAAACTACCAATATACTTCTCATTACTAGATAAAACACATTCAAGTGTAAATACTAATAAAGGAGGAGAAAAGATGGGCAGGATTTTTTTTTTAACAAAATGTTTCCAACTTGTATATAAAAATAGCTTGAGGGAAATTCTATATTTGCTCAACCACTTTTCCAAGTATACATACACATGGCCAATACAGAGGTCTTGGGTAGGAACACATCAATTCTAAGCACTGGAATAGCAGAGAGAAATGATTTCTATATTGGTACAGAGAGGAGTTTGAGCAGGAATCGCTATCTAAAGTTAAGCAAGTAAATTACCTTCTAGTTCTATCCATAGTCTCCTATATTTGTGCAATACATTGAAAAAAAAAATTTTGCCAATCCACTCTGTGAAAAGCTTTTTCTGACAGAAGAGACAGCAGGACCTTTGAAAATGGAATAGTGAAGAGGTATTTATACAACAATCAATCACTTGAAGGTAATCGAACACATCCATCTTAATCACGTAATTTTATAGTAAGGAGCAATTTCCCTTTCAGTTATATTTTTTGCCCGGGCTCAAACATCACTATAAAGTAGCAAGATGGTAGGACTGACAAACAAGCAGTGTCTTTATTCTTTTTTAGGAAGACAGTCATCAAAGCATGCTATACAGTTTTGGGTAACATGCTATATTTTCTAGGTTTCTGAAACATAACTAGCATTAGTGGGGCTAAATGAAGCATTTTTGTTACTATTATTTAATTTCCACTCAACTGCAATGAGTTGTGGACCTATTGTTTTACCATTTAATAAAGAACTAATAGAATATCTTGGATTTTCACTAACCTCAGAGGTTTGTCCAGGTCTTCTACAAACAGCACAACAACAATAATTCAATTTTATCAAACAATTCCTTGACATAAAGCCTCTCATTTGTTTCACTCTGATGTTTATTGAGACTCTCATTCCTTAAATATGATACTTACTTTTTACATTCATTAACTTCAGATCCAAAGGTCTTATAAATCTCTAGAGATGGGTTGTGCACTTACTTTTTAATGTGTTTTTGAGCTAAAATCTGTTTAGCCTTCTCTGCATTCTTATCATAAGAGCGTCTTGACTTATAAATCAGTTGCTGCCTTTCTCCCACGATCAAAAGATAAAATCTTGTTTGTAATGGCAACCTTATTTATATATTATTTCATTGGATACATTTGCATAATCTTGGTCAGTCTTCTCAGTATTTCCTAATTTCCAAATCATTTTGAGTGTGTCACATAATCAAATTGTCTCCTTAGATACGGAATTCTGAGTGTTTCCCATAGTGATCCTGCATATACCACAGGGATGTAATGGCCAAAAGTAAAGCCTTCATTCACTGGTATTAATGGCTTCAATAGACAATGGCAAGTTATATTAACAAAGCATTCTTATTCCAGGCTTAGAGAAGCATGACCCAAGAAAAAGCATAATATCCACAGAATTTAAGGAAAAACAGAAAGTTGTTACTAATAAGGAAATACACAACTTGTCAATCTTTACTGTATTCTGGTGAAAAAAAAGAATATTGCCTCAAATGGGTAAAGAAATCTCAGTGTGTTCCAAAGGTAATAATCCTTAATGAAATCCAAGATTTTAATAGTTTTAGATGTTGCAGTTGTTGATGACTTGCCTAAAGTCGGGTTTAATCAGAGACCTCTGCCATCATAATCTTGTGAGAACTCATACTGGGAATTAACCCAAAATGTTTGCCTAAGAATTCTTTACCATCAATATTTGCTGCAATTAAATTCATCAGAAATATTTGTTTCAGTTACTTTTGTAGCTACCATAATATAATTCCCTTATGGAAGTGATATTTTCTCATAAAATTGCCTTGTGAGTCAGAATTCCTACTCCTCAGGTAACCTTACTACAACTACAATGAAACAATTCATTAATCCACTACCTGTTCAACCAAAATGGATCCCTTACTCTTTAAACAAATCTCTTGCAAAAATACTCCATTTGAGTGTGTAGATCGTAAGATCTAAAAACACTTTCTTCCTGGTGAGTTCATGATGTAGCCTTTAACGGCCCAGCTTACAAACTATAAGGTAAATCAATATTAGACATTTTTTTAAATTTATAATACACATTTTTTTTTTTTAAATGGCTTAATCAAAAAACCCACACCTCAAGCTCATTAAAAAAATGTCTTACCTTGCAGCTTAAAAGAAATTTTCAAAAGTGCAGCAACTTAATAGTTAGAAAGTCTTGCAAAGTGTCAACGGAAATTACATGAAATCTATGAAACCAATTGCAACAACCGTATCTTAAGGTTTAATATTCTACAAGAGCTACCATAAAACAATAGAAAAATGTTTATATTGGGGGGAAAAACCTCAGATAGTAGCACCATAAATGCGGACTCTCTGATGCAGAAAAATAAAATCCTGTATGACTGACTCAGTCTGAACTCTGTTTATAACAGAAGAGTAAGATCTCTCAACCTCACATTTACCTTATTTTATCTGACATGCAGCCAAACAGTCACTATGAAAAAAAGGAAACTATCACAAAGTAGCACTCACCTTGAATAAGAAATTCATCCATCTTTTCTTTAAATGGCTGTAAATGCTCTTCTGAGGAAAGGCGACAAACTTTATCTGCCTCAGTTGTACAGGCTAAAAGAG
Source organism: Polypterus senegalus (assembly GCF_016835505.1). NCBI lineage: Eukaryota > Metazoa > Chordata > Cladistia > Polypteriformes > Polypteridae > Polypterus > Polypterus senegalus. The sequence goes on along the minus strand of NC_053169.1, from coordinate 29,552,381 downwards.
TAAAAGGGGGTTGGGGGGCAAAAAAAGGAACAAACAAAATAGTTTTAGATTGTTGCATGGTTATCTTTATAATAATACTAATGTTTTAGGGAAAAAATCTATTAATTTGGTATATTTAAGCAAACTTGCTCTTTAAACATCTGACTGAAAAGAATGGAATAAAAAACTGCACAAATGTCAATATGGTATGTTTCTACAAAATGTATCATAACAGTTTAAAATTTGTAGCACACAAAAAATATTTCAATATGAAGTCTAGGAAAAATACTTAAACTTAACCCCCCAAAAATAAAGTTTAGTCGTTTAGTTCCCCCAATACACCTTTATCAGCACTTCCTGCCAACAAGAATTAATTCTTATTAGAGAATAGGGATTGGGGGAAAATTGGTTGAAAATCGGTCTAATGGGCAGTTTGATTTTGGAAATAAAAAGGTAGGTTTTCAAGATTTGTTATTTAATTAAAATGACCAGGGTAGTGTATTTAAACATGGATAATATTGGGATCCAAACCATAAAATGTTTCATTCGGTATTCTTGTTCTATAACATTTTCTTCTAAAATCATTAATGAAACCTATTATCACTAATTTCACATGGCAGTTCCTGTTTTGCATTTTTAACAACTGTGGTTTTAAATGGTACGCAAGGGGCATTCCAATGTTAACATATATATTTACTGTGTGCAGCCAGACAGTTTTCATAAACTTTCTGTCCATGATGTTGGCTAAACCTTTAACATAGATGTTCTACAGCCAGGCTCAGGCTTTCTGCTTATTATTCATGAGCCTTTTTAATCCCTAAACCAGCATGAGTTTCTTTTGATTTAAGTACCCTTGTTCCTTGTTTGGGGAGTTAACATAACTAATGTCAATTCCAAAGATAAAGGAGTCATATGTCAAGTGATTTAGAGAGTCTCACAGTCACGTAAAGTTTGGCTTTATTGTTGTGCTAATGTTTGCAGGGTTCTCATTTTAATCCTCACATTTGAAGTTATGAACAGAAGATGATAATGATCAAACACTATTAGGTGGGAAATTAAATTATTTTATTTGAAGTCAACACTATTAGAATATAGAAAATATAATGCCAATACTATAAAAGACCTTTAAAAATTTTACTAAAGTCCTGATGAGTCTAACTAGTATAGAAAATATTTAGGAAGGGTGATCATTTCCATGTACATTGCATGCAAATACAGAAGTCAGGCATCAAAATACTGTTTACAAATCATAGGTAGAACAAACATATGCTACATTTAAACACAGTGTGTGGGCATATTATATCTCTCTCTATATTTTATTAATATATAGATATATATACACACACACACAATCCAACGCTTTTCGCGAGAACACTACTTAATGGATTTTCTTGTATAATTTGCTTGAACATTGAGGTTGATTTTGGAACATCTCTCATTGCGCTATGTATGACAGTTTGCTTGAATCTGAGAGACACGTGCCAGCCTCGGGGTGTATCTTACCTCTGCTTATCTAGAGAACTACTTAAAGGATTTATATTGGATTTTTTCTATAATTCACATGAACATTCTGGCTGATTTTGTGACTTCTCTCATTGTGCCAAGAATCATAGTTTGCATGTAGGAGCGATAAATTCACACTAATCTGGGACAAAGGTTGTGGGCCGAGGGGAGGCGGAAGCGTGACGTCAGGAGTGGGGGGCTGGGGAGGGTCCTCCTCACTGTCCTTTTTCACTACTATGCGGGCGGAGCCACAGGGGACGACGATTGTGTATGTATGTGTGTGTGTGTCATATGTATACACACACACACACAAACATACATACATTAAACAGAACCTCAAAGGGTGTAAAATCACCTAGATGACACTGTATGTATTGAACAAGAAACTTTAAGTACACCTTGTTAACTAAAATTGTGAAAGTTGCAGGCCAACGTAACAAACAGCAGCATTGTTTCAGCTAAGAAAATTGTGTTAAATTACAAAATCTTTGTATTTTCAATTTTATTACAACTAGTCAAAGCAATTTTACTTTCATTAGCATCTTTAAAATATTTCTAATATCTTAAGACCATAATTATTAGGCTGGTAGATTTGCAAGTTTGAAAAATTACATTGTTAGGACTCAAATAATTTTCAATATAAACTGGTATTAATGATCAAGGGTACTACGTAAAATATTTGCTGAAATGCTCTAGCTATTTTAGATGACATTTATAAAAAGTATATAATAGTGTAGAACGTTTAATTTAGAAAAGTTAGAAACATTAATTTTAGTTAGAGTTGGGTAAAAAAAATCTGTGAATCAAGAATAATTGAAAGTAGGCCACATAGCTGAAATGTGTTTTTGCTTACATAACTGCGGTTGCTCAAAAATCTAGGAGACCCTAAGGAAGCACTTAAGCAGACAGCTGGGAGAAGTGCCTTGGCTCCACACCAACTGAGCAGCCAAATAAGGTGCCACTCATATTTAAGAGCACTCCTAAAGACTAATATGTCTGATCTTTATTCATTTGAAAATAAAGCACTTTAAAAGGCAGCTCACAAAATACTAGACATGTATGTAGCTATAACGTGTAAGAAAGTGTGAAATCAAGATAGTACAAGTCTGTTTAATAAAAAGGCAATAGGAATAAGAAGGAGGAAAAAAAAAAGCTACAAGTCAAACAGGGACCCTAAAAATAACACAATTCCACCTGCCAAGTGCCATTTTCTGGTATGTTGCTACATGACAAAAATGCCTTAAATAGCTGCAATGCAGTGAAAATTCCAGTAGTTCTGTACTTTAACAAATTAATCATTCTGCCTGTCTTAAGTTAAAGTATGGACAAAGAAACTTAATTAATCACATTCTTTAACACCTTTATTTTGAAAAGATATGCTCCACCTGAATGGAATGGAGAGCACATAACACCACAAACACACACTAAAGGCAACACACAACCATTCAGCTCGCACAGCCTCATTGAACTTTATTTGGCTTAGAATATTTTTGTTAGAATTTAAGAAAAATCAATGGATAACTCTGATACCATAAGTTTCTGGAGCTCCTAAATAACCATATTGTACACAGTAATAGAATAAAAAAAAAAAGAGCAGAACACTTTTTTACAAAACAGAAAAAATATAGCCTTGTCTTTCATGTTTTCTTGTAATTATAAACCAGTATTATTTATAAAACTTAGAATGTATTCTGTGTCTAAAATTCAGTCTTAGTAATACAGTGATGTGACCTCTTAGGGGAAGTCCTTATTTGTAATAAAATAATACTTTAGGCTATTTTGTGAATGTTCTGAAGTGTTACATAAAGAGGAAAAAATTTGGAACATTTAAGTAACAAAGTGCCATCTGTAACTTGGCCCAGTATGGATGAGGAGTACCCAGTAGTGCACTGGCTCCCAGTCCTTGGCTGGATCAGGACCTCTGTGCATTGCACAAGTCATCTCCTGCTCCTCACAACACTGAACTGGAAAAATGGGGAAGGAAAAATCATGTAAGTTATCAGAAACTAGCGGTTTACTTCAGTGTTGCCAGATATTATTTAAAACCTTCTCTTTAAATATTAATTTAAACTCACCTGACTGGAATACAAAAACAGTCTACAGTGTCCTCCACTTGATTTTTCTTTATAAAATGCTCAGGGGTGTCAACAGAAATATGTGATTTGACAAAGTAGCACTTTGAAGTTGGCAGGTCAATTGATTTCCAATTTTTGTTGGTTCTAACAGCAAACACATGATTACCAAAATCAGATATTCTAATTTTTGGAACATAACAGCTCATTTTTATTAGAGGTATTTAATATTGCAAAGATGGCCCACATTTTTTGCCCTCTTACTGAGATTTTCTAGGATATACATTTTTTCATTACATTGGACTTTCGGAAGCAAAACTTTTTCTTGGCTTTTTTTTAATTTAATTTATTTTTTTTTAAATCAAAAGGGATTTTTTTTCCTAGTCCTAAATATATTCTTAAGACATAGACAACAGAGAGAAAGGACAACCCAGCTAATATATAATACAGCATGTGAAAAAGTGAAAAGAAATAAAAGTAAAAAGAGTCAAGAACTGTAATGTGATGACTTTGGATAACAGAATTGACTTAATTCACATAAACTCTGAATGTAGCAAACAATTTCTGAAGATGCTCGCCACAGCATGGCGTTTCAAGATATTAGATAAACTCAATTAGATCAATTCAATTAGTTTTGATTAATACATCTTACCAATTCAGAAGGAAGCAGTCAGTTTAATGGTTCCTCATAAACAGATTCTTCCTATTGTTGACCCTTGACAAAGTGATACACAGTTTCCATGATGGAGAAGCTAGACTGCAGATCTGTGTCTACTATTCACAGGATTTGGGCCTTGACTTTATCTCATTCCATAAAGAACACGTCTCACTTTAAAACAGAGCTTTCACCAACAATTGAGTCCAATTACACAGTTTTGGAGGGCTTACATTATGTTACAAGATGATCTGAACTCACTTTAATGTAATGCAATGTGCGGTTACTCCAGGAGTGCTAACTTGTTGATGCTGTAATGATGAGCATTCTTGCCTTTAATGTATTTGATCCTAGTATTATCTTTTTCTTTAATATAAGATTTCTCTTGGCCCCAGAGTAAGTTCTATCACTGAAGTTATTTATTGCATTTTGGGTTTGTTTGCATGCATAATAAACTGACAGATCACACTGCAGTTCCACTTGCTTCACCCTCATGGTGGCAATGAGACACCATATAGCCTACACTTTAAATTAGACAACCCCTAAATATTCTTTTAATCTTCATGAAAATGGGTACAGCTGTTGTGTGGTATGCAAACCTATGAACATAAGCAGATGGCAACTCAACTTTATTGATATAGTTATTGTAAATTATTTATCAAGACTCCGAATTTTGAATCTGTACATATCAGACTGCGAGTGCCACAGTGAACTGCTCTGTATTAGTTACCCTTTCTGGGTTGATTCCACTCTTGAGCCCAAAAGAAAACATGTTTTGAGAACAGCGTTTGACTCCTGGCAGATCTGTATTGGTTAAGAAAAATGAATGGTATAATGGACAGATAGATGGATGGAGAGAACATATGAAACTCTAAACAGAAATTATGCATAAGCCTAAAATCTGAACGTATGCATTCCATTTAAACTGTCATAGATATGTTGGTATTCCATTAAGACTACCTAGACTGTATATATAAAATGGCAAAAATGTTTGACATCCACAAGAGGACTAGAATGTCCAATGAACTAAAGGCAACAAAAACCACAAAGAAAGGGGGATGTAAGGGCCAGCATATCTGGTGAACAATGGTCCCTAAGTGCAGATCTTATTTAAGCAGATATACTTATCATTGCTTTACTAAATGGGCATCTTGCTGTGCTAATCATTATATGTGGTTGGGAGCACTCTGGTCAATGACACATAAAATAAAATAGTGTAACTTTATTGGAGGAACAAGAGAGAACAAATAAAATCATCATCATCATGTATATTAATATTCAAAACAAAACTTAAGAAAAAAACCCAAAACATTTTAACCTAAAATAATCTTCCATGTTTTTTCCCTTTTACCAACTTTTCACATTCATTTTTTGGTGAAGTAAAAGGAAAGAACATGCATGTGCTTGCCATTTTCTATTAGTCATTCCAGTTTCAAAATGAACACTATTTAAGGTCTGCATACCAAAAGTAAGCACTGGCTCTAATTTGGGGTCATGCACAATGAAAAGCAATGACAAATTAAGACCACGCATTCCAGACAATTAAAAAAATGAAGCTATTTAAATTTAAAAACAACAGATGACACGGCCATTAACTATGTAAATACTACACATTCAGTTCTTCTGTTCCCTCCAGCATTTTTAGCTCCAGATTATTACACTTTCATTAGGATGTCATACATGGGAAGATCAATGACTTGCTATGTTTGCATAAATGGGAGTCAAACCTTTTTGCTCAAATACAATATACTGTTATGTGAGCTCATACAAAAGCAAATCATAACTGTTGAACTTAAATTAAAATTGCAAGCAGAAATGTCGGTTGTATTATAAATTAGATATAAACGCTTTAACTTAAAAGAAATCTGCTCATTATCTTATGCTTTCTTAGACACTTCTTGACTTAAGTCTACTGCATGTAAAAGATCCTTTTTGTGTCAAAATAAAATGCTGACAAGCAAAAGAGAATGCAACATTTATATTTTTTTTATTATCACTAGTAAACAGAAGTACAATGTTATTTGAAGTGTGAAGTATCAAAGAGACTTAAGTTCAATGGTAACAATAAGACAAGAACTGGTGCTTACATAATCAAGAACAAGACCACACAGAAGTCAAAACTAGCTGCGCAAAAAGCATAATCAAAAAATACTTGCTACATTCTATTCTGTAAAGCATTGCTGACCTAAATTTAATAATTCTAATCCGAGCCAAATATTTTTAATTATATTTTTACTTTAATGAAACTGAGTACACCTGAACTTATGTGATAAAGGCAAAAATAATGTAAGAACTTCTATGCTAAGAGAACACTAATATAAAATAATAAAATAATTTCTCTGCTGCTTTTGCTTGATTTTGCACGGTTTGACACATCTGTTATATCTTTAAGGACAAACTCAGACATTTCTTTGTTCTGTTCTCACAGTGTAATTAATTGCTAGTGCAGCTCATGCACTATAGATTTGTAGCCACCATCTTCGTTTCTGAAGGGACATGGGTCCAAGCTCATAAATACCGTCATTAAAAAGACGGTATTAAGGGAAGGGAGAAATGAGAATGTGTGTGTCTGTGTTATGTTAGACCTTGAGCACATGCAGTTCACTTGGTACTGGAGATCAGGAATGTGGCCCAGTATAGTTGTAGTTATGTGTCAGCTCACTAATAAACACCAAGACATGAACAGAAAAATGTCAGAGAAATGCTGCTGCCCGGGAGCAGAAACTGAAGGCGAGAAATTACAAATCTGCAGATCTACATGGCTAGAACAAATGCTATTATACAGTAGGTAATGCCCATTCCTGTTTTGAGCAAGCTGTGCCACAGATGGGGTAGAGAAAGCAGATGGGGTAGGGAATTAAGATTTAGTTGCCACAGAAAGTGAAAAAATTGGTAACATCTGGAAAGCAAACCCAGGCTAATGCATTTCAAATGTCGGCAATGAGACATACCACGGCTTTGCCCTGCTGGCCCACCTAAGTTGCTGATGTGACGTAAAACTTGTACGTTCTCAAAAGCTGAATATACGCTCTTTAAGTCACCAGTCTTTTATTGTTCACATAGGTGTGATCTGGCACGTATTCCATAAACCATTAGATATATTAGCTTCAACAGTGTGAATTAAGAGTTTCTGAAAACGGGAGTAGTAAAGGGCATGTTTGTACATGAGACTCAGGAGGAGGAGGAGAGGAGTGTGGCTAAAAAGATTTTCAAAGCATTCATTTCTAAATGTTTATTTGGTTCTGCTTAGTTGACTGCTTCATTATATGAAATTCCAGAAGTTCTTTTTAATTGTGATAGATAATTTCAATACTTTTGTCACCGATGTTCAACAGACACAAGAAGGAATTACCATTACTTTACTATTAAGATTACAAAATTACCAGTTGAAGGCTGTAAAAGAAGAATCATGGTGCAGTGGTTAGCACTGATTGCTCACAGCTTCAGGGTCCAGTATTCTACTCCTAGCTATTTCATTATCTGTGTGGCATTTACTAGTTTTGCCCAGGGTAGGCCAGGTAGCCCTATCGAAAGTTGTGCCTATTAACTGGTTGCTTTAATGCCACTAAGAAGTGCCTGTGTGCCATTAACAAAGTTAACGTATATGCACATATGACCAAATTACTGATATGTTCATTAGGATTCTCAAATTTGCTAAATCCAAGTTGAGGTTGGGCAAAAAATAGCTGGACAGGGTGCAAAGTCCATACCAGGGCCTAGTCGCACAAACACATGCAGACACACACACACACATACACACACTCAAAAAGGGACAAATCAAAACAACCAGCCAACCTGGTTGAGGCTAAGGGAGGAAACCCATGCAGACCTAGAGAGAATGCGCATACAGGACACTGACAGTGACCAACTGTGGTGTATGAACAGAGAGGATGGATCCAGGAGATGGCGGTTCGGTGGCAACTGGGCAATTGTCAGCTCGGCGACATCCTTTACCAGTTTGATTCAAAGAGATTGTTTTAGTTTTATTTAAATGACAACATGATTTAAAATGTTGAAAATAAATTTATATAATTGACCGACAAACTTTATTCTGCAGATGGAACAAACTCTATCTTACATTATCTTCCGCAACCAAAATTGCTAACCCTTTACAGTGATCCCTCGCTATATCACGCTTCGACTTTCGCGGCTTCACTCCATCGCGGATTTTAAATGTAAGCATATCTAAATATATATCATGGATTTTTCGCTGGTTCGCGGATTTCTGCGGACAATGGGTCTTTTAAATTCATGGTGCATGCTTTTTCAGTTTGTTTGCCCAGTTGATTTCATACAAGGGACGCTATTGGCGGATGGCTGAGAAGCTACCCAATCAGAGCACGTATTACATATTAAATAAAACTCCTCAATGATATATGATATGCTTCCCACACTTCAAAGCTCTAACAGCCCGTATTGATTTTTTGATTGTTTGCTTTTGCTCTCTGACATTCTCTGCTCCTGGCGCCACTCCTTTGAAGAGGAAGATATGTTTGCATTCTTTTAATTGTGAGAAAGAACTGCCATCTCAGTCTTGTGATGGTGCACAGTTTAAACTTTTGACTAAAGGGTGTTATTTCATATCTAGAGGGCTCTAATAATGTTAAAAAACATATTTAGAAGGTCGTAAAAAGATTTTCAATGCTCTAACTGCGAAAATATTAGATTTATAAATAAAGAATCCTACATCGCGGAAATTCATTTATCTGTCTGGAGCGGATTAACCGCAATAAACAAGGGTTTACTGTATAACTGTGCGGAGAATATTTATAAACAGTGTGGGAGAGTTTCTAAGGGCTTGAAATATATAAAAATAATCATACAAACATATGGTTTCTACTTCGTGGATTTTCATCTATCGTGGGGGGTTCTGGAACGCAACCCCACGATCGAGGAGGGATTACTGTATATAAATTGTATTGATTGTAATCATATGATAACGTTATTTAGAATACAAAAGGTGACCTGCGAGTACGGCTTAAAAAATACCTTTACTCTCAACGTATTGGGGCTCTCATAAAGCAGGTGATTTTGTGGATTTTCCGGCGCCCTATGTTGTCATTTAATTATCATTAAAAAAATCTCTTTAAACCTATTACTTAACTGGAAAAGGATGTCACAGAGTTATTTTTTCGCCCAGTTGCCCCTGAATAGGAGAGGTTATTGCTAACCACTGCACCACAAAGAAAACCAAAACACAGAGTTCATTCTATAAAATAAGGCAGCATGGAGGTGAGAAGAGGCAGAGACTTCCCCCCTACAATATAGAAGCACGGTGAAGTTCAAGTGCATATGGGCAAGAGGGGTATTGGCAACACGCCTGTGGATAACAGGCAGAGTACGTAAAAAATAAAAAAAGAGTCATTCAGATCAGCATAGAATTTCTTGAGCGGTTTTGTACACATTAGACTGGTCTGCTGTTGAAAACAAAACATATTAAAAACCTTTCTAAGATCCCTGCTGGCCATGCCTAGATCCGCAGCTAACTGATTCTCTGAAAAGGACACCAACAAACATCTGAAACCCCACCCTGGACTGCTCCATCAGATTCCTTTAATGGGGATAATACAAACTGGCAGTAAAACAAGCTATGGGCATCAGTTCTTTATTTCTAAATTTGTTATTATATCACCACCTCTAGTACTTGGAAACGATATCAGTTTCAGAAAGGGTTGCAATTCTTTGAGGAAAAAAAAGTAGTTGGGGTCAACCACATTAATTTAGTATACAAACATATTTCAATCCATGACATAATCCTATGTGCATGCTATACTATTTCAAGTTGGCAGGCAGTGAGCAATGGGTCATCTGTGTAGCAAACTCAAAGGAAGAATAGGCAACGTCAAAGTTTTTAATAGGCTTATAATGTCGTATGGTACATGACAGTGTAATGCAAATGAATTCACATTAACCAGATATTAATGCAATCAATAATATGGAGGATGAGGCGGAATAAGCTTTTAAGTGTAGTTGTCACCACCACCTAACTCTGTACCAGCAATGCAACATACGGCAGTCAATGTGAGGCAGCAGCCCGGTGCTGAACTTCTGACACCCTGTTGTGTTCATGCGCCCTGACAAATTCAAACCATTCTGGAGCAAATCGGGGAACAGTTTCATATGTACAAATGTCTAATTTAAAGGGTCCACTGATTATATATGATGCATACATTGCTTTCGTCCCACTTTCAGAGTTAAGTGTTGTCATTTTACAAATGTACGGAGCTCTTCCAGAGGAGTGTAATCAGTCTGCTGTGATGCAGAGGGATCTGTAAAAATCTAAGTTACTCTAAGTACTAGATTTATTAGTGGTACCATTTAATCTCAAATACACAACTGTTTACAATATAAAGCCTTATTTGTAATGTCAGTGGACACTAGGATTCTGAGTGCAGCAGATGCTCCTCATCATTTATGAAGGAACATTAAGATTCCAGGTGTATTAAAACCACTACAGTAAATGAAAAGGTGATCTGACATAGCAGAGGATAATTACCTCAACATTTGTAAACAATGTTTTAAATAAAGTAGAGTATTCTTCACTTTATTTGTGAATATAGCAGAAGTCAGTGGGTGTCAGAGGGAATCAGGCTTTTTAGGATGCCACATAAGCACTGCCTAGTGTTTAAACAGACTGAGTCTGGTGGAATGTGTGAGGCAGTTAAGACAGCATGGCATTTGTGTACTGTAAGCATAGATGAGGTCTGAAGTGAAAAGCAACACAAGCACAATTTGTCAAAGCTGGTAAAACAAAACAAACATCAGTCACATTCACTAGTCCTTAAGAACAGATTAGCAATTTTAAAGCTGCTAAGACAGTTTTGACTGCTCCAACTTGTCAAGATTTATTGGTATGCTTGTGTGTACAGAAAATAAATAAATGCTAAATTCTGAACATAAATATAAAAAGACTGAAATATTCAAAAATATTTTGTGTGCTGTTATCATACTCTAATTAAATATACTAATCTATATAACTATTATATTTGAAAGTAAACAATATTTCTAACTACTGTATGATTCCAACAAATGAGATGACCAACCATGTTCTTTTTGGACCTATATTATGTTACGTATCAGCTACATTTCATTTCACTTTCCTCGACTACATTTTAGTATGGGTATTCAGGAAATTCGATCATGATGACACAACAAAGAGCTGGACAACAATTGCTATCAATGGTGCCTTTTCAGCTTTCTTTCTAGCAAATATAAAACATCTTGTGGAAAAATGTCAGGCACAAATCCCCCCAAACACTAAGAAAAATGATTTCAACACAACTCTATTGTTTATTCCTGTTTATTTCAAACTCTTGACTAACCTTGATTAAGTTAACCAACCTCACTAAACTTTTGGAAGTAGCATTTTTATCATTACCATACTGTAATTCTGAACTTTGACAGTCCTAAGATGGTGCTTAATAAGTAAAAGATAACATACAAAATTGAATTGTGGATTGCATAATATATTATTATTACTTTTTTTTTTTTTTTTAAAAGATTTTCTCTACACACTTTTAATTAACAAAACCTAACAGATTTAACTTTGGCTAGTCTATTTTATTCTAAAATTTAGTAATAAAGCTAATCTAGCCTTAGGAGTTATAAAAACTTAAACATTGCAGTACATCAGTATAAATAGAGCACCTAACATATCCCTAAATATTTCTATTCATCTGTTTACTGTATTTCATTACAAATCACTTATTACAAAGATAAAAAAAACACTAGAATAAAATTTGGCACCTCTGCCAAAATTCAGAAAAGTCAACATTAGCGATTAATGAACCTCACTTAATTTATCTTCACCTTGATTTTAGCAAAAATAGCACAAATGTTTGGGAACTTTGCCAAACTCAACAAAATGCATTGAAGCCATTGGGGAAAGAGAAAGTGAATTCCTTTTGAGTGGATTACAATGGTGCAACAATCGAGTCCTTGACAGCTAAGGAAATGTTAGCCAAGTATGCTGGACCAATTAGTTGAGGATCTGGGGTGGACTTGGATGTCCCATCCATCATTAGCTGCTACAGCTTTGTGATGTCACACTGGCCTTGTAAAGCATCACAGGGTTTGTCTAAGCCAGGTACATGGTGAATTTCCAAGAACATACTCCGCAAACAAGGTGACTGGTGAGCACAGCATGTTTGCTGCGAAAACCGCTTTGGTAATTTTTCCTAAAACATCATGAGCTAAAGTGAAAAAAAATTCACTATAGTAAAAATTGAATAGAATAAAATTAAAGAAGAAACATTATAATCTTTTCAAATGTCTCAACTTAAAATTAGCAGATTAAGTTCAACTTAATTTTACGCCAAGATTATTTTGCAAAGCTTTTTACAATAGACACAGTGTACATACATTATGCGCATATGCGGAGTATTCAGGGTTATCTAAACATTTCGATTCACTAAGTTGAACATGTGCCTGTCTACTGCTGAATGCACTCTTTTCTAATCTTGTCTAATCTTTTCTACTCTAAACCTGCATGAGGTGACTGTGTATAAGAGAAAGTAAAGAGCTTTAAACATTCAGACAAGTGCAGAAGAAACTAAAATATGTGGTACATGTCGTGAAGCTCTGCTGAACATCGACACAATAAGTAGAGAAAGATGTACTGATAGTACGAAAAACTTACAATAGGAGAACAAATACTACAAGGTTTTTGTAGTCCTTATCCACCCTTCAGACAACAAATAAGACAAATATATTGGTGGGAAAGCATTACTTCATTTTAGAGACTCCTTTTCTCAATGAGAAACATTTTTTACCATACAGAACCTTAAAATGCATGCAAAGCAAGATGCAGGACACACACATATGTGGAATATCAGAAATGTTTAGGCACAACACAAAAACAGACATTAACAGCAAACCTGCAGAGCAAAAGATTAAAAAGAAAGGATGTGGAACAACTGAGATAAACTGAATGAAATAAGGGAATGATGGTATGGAGCAAAAACATGGCACAAATATTTTCTTCAATTTACCCTGGGTTTTTATAAATGCTTTTCATTTACCATTACAATTTTTAACCAGAATTATTTACCCGGATTATGCTGGATTTTTGAGAATTTCTTCTCTATTTTAAGCTAGACCATCATTCTCTCTCCTTTTAGGCAACACTACAACCTATCTTCCCACAATTGAACTATATTAACATACTGAACATATTAAACTCATTGACTTAATCGCATGTTTCAACTGATCATGCATATGGCAACAAATTACATACAGTATTTATCATGTTTCCTGTGGCTTTTTGCATTGCACTGCAGCCACCAAACAGTAAAATTAAAAAATCAAATCACTGCTTACAGTACCATTAACTTGCAACCCAAATGCAAAAACAGGAGACAATTTCATTTAGAGTTCCCAAGAGAGCAAAATTATTTAGACCATGTCTGGTAGAAATAACACAAACATTAGGCTTTATATTTGTATTTACATCTAGCTAAAACCACCCTTGATTCATTATAAATAAATACCATACGCATATTACAGACTTTTTCACAAATATTTATATACAGTACACATAAACAATGAGCATCTGCCGTCGATGGGTGATGCAAGGAACATTGTAAATGCAGGGAACAATATTACTTGGCTACTAACCTGGCATGACCATGCCTGATTGCCGCGACTCTGTTTAGGGGAGTGGTAGAGCCCGCTACAATAAATAACCGTGCTGTTCCTGTTTCAAGCTGAATAAAGTTGCTTTTGCTAAAGTACTTTGTGTAAAGTGTTTTGGGGTAAAAGAAAAGGACTCAAGTCACAATATTATATATATATTATGTATATAATACATAAACATATACACACAAACACACACAATATATGAAATACACAAACATAAATGCTTTACTAAAATAATATGAATGGAAAATATCTATATGTTTGTGGAGAATGAAAAAAAATCTTTTCAGCGTCATTAACTGGACAAGCAGACAAACCAACATAGCCATTAAATAAGCTTTATTATAAGCTTATCATATTATAAGGTAATATGTGCTTATTGGAAAACCATACAAATGTAATGTTGCAGAAAAAGCAAAGAGAATGATAGGACAGGATATGCAGATAAATTAATGGGTCCCAATTGACTCATGGACTGGGTGACAAGACATTCTTGGCTTATCTGCAGATATCCTAAGGAAAAACAGCTTGCACCAACTAATCAATCTATGACCCTAAGACATAATTAAAAAAAAAAAATAAATTAATAATGTTAACTTAATTGGGGTGAGGGAGGTTCTCCAATTAAAAATTGTAAATGGCAGTCTTAGTGTTAGTTTAGGGAGCTGCAGACTAGCACAGATGCATGTCTGATTGCATGTCAGCATCATCATAATTTAAGCTCCTTCTGTATTCTATTTTTTTAATCCTGTATCCTTTTTCATCATACACTTACTAATAGTTCATATACAACAAAACAGGCAGAAGAACTAGCATGAACACTACACAAGTGAGATCAAATATCAAAAGTTTTCATTACTATAAAATTCTCCTTCATTAGAATCCCATGCCAGTCTTTACTTCTGTTTATGTATTAAGATGTGCATTTATATAATTTTGTCTTGATTTCCTTGAAAAATTCCATTGCTGTCTTCTGTAAATTAAACAGATTATACTACCAAAGCCACTTAAGTAATCTAAAAGTTTGTTTTCCTAGATATACCTTCATGATAACTGTTTACTCCATACCATGACTGATGAATGCAAGTCTTAATTACTATTAGTATGTTCTGTAATTCCAATCCTGCAATGCCATTCTACATGATCTTCCCAAATGTACCAATCTAAGCCTCTAGTCTTTGATAATTCTTACTTACATAGTTAATTTATAGGTCTGCTACCAACCTTTTTTTTTTTTTTTTTAAAACTCTGTATGTCTGTTCAGGGATTGTACAGTCACACTTTATTGCCTAGTTTATGGGGCTGCTTTTTTCCCTATTTCATCTTGAAAAAAATATGCATACGCATGAGTTGCCTTATGAATAACCATCTGGGTATTTACCAAATTACAGCCTGAAAAATTATGCTCACAAACTGAGGCACTAAAGTATGGTGGAATTTTTTAAAATGCAGTCAATGCAGAACTAGGCAGTTAATCAAAACTCATTAGTAAAATTCAGTGTGCGACTCCGAGGGGTGCAGTTAGAACAGTTGTGAGACACGTACAAAGCTCACTAAAAATGTGTTAACTGCTTGCAATAAAATGTAAAGATACACATTATTTACATTAAATGCTGTAAGATAGTGGATTTTCTCTTTATAATGGTTTGGTAAATTATGTCTGTGTTTTCTTGATAGTGCTCAAGGCCTTTACTACTACTTAGAACAACAAGTTGCACACTGTATCATTGCTTGTCCTGGCTTCGTTTCAGGGTAAACATTTTTCTTTTTTCTAATATACATTAAAACAGTTGAATTGTGTGTCAGAATCGCCATATGCTTGTTATTCCTACTTCACTCTGACATCTAGGACCAAACTCTTAATGGGTCTAATTTTTGGGTTTGGATTCAGCTTGAGCCAGACATACTAGTTTAGATACATTTTTATTTTTGCTAATGAGCACTTAAGTTTTTGTACGACTTTTTTTTCTTCTAGAATTGTGGAAATGCTCTTCTGGTTGTAATATACTAAGTGCTTGACTCAACACCTAAGGGTGTAAAACAGACTACAAATAACTATACAATGAAATACATTAAACCAGGCATGTCAAACAAGAAATCTGTGCGGCCCGCATGACAGATCCTAGTTAGCACTAAACTTGTATAAAATGATTACTATCGTTTGTGATTGAATCATTCTGCATCTTCAGCATTACTTATTGACTTTTCTTACATCCGTCTTCTGACAAAAGTGCATTTTCCCATGGCATTATGGTACCAGAAATGTCATCTGCTAGTATATTAGCAGCTGTGGCGTCAACTCCTTGATATCCTAGGCATGACATTGCCCCCCTTGACCAAAGTTAATTTAGCCACGACGTCACAACTGAAGTGATTTGCTGCAGCAGCATGACAAGCTACACTACTGACTTGGCTGATGAGACTGGCCACTGGGCAGAACTGATCATCACGAGTAGTAATAGCTTGCATATTTTCACATAATGGGGCGGGAGATCGTCAGGCGGATCGGTGCGGCGTACACAGTGTTTCGGGCTCTGCATCGGTCTTTCGTGGTGAAAACGGAGCTGAGCCATTAGGCAAAGCTCTCAATTTACCGGTCGATCTATGTTCCTACCCTCTCCTATGGTCATGAGCTGTGGGAAGTGACCGAAAGAACAAGATCATGAATACAAGCAGCTGAAATGAGTTTCGTCCGCAGGGTGTCTGGGCTTTCCCTTAAAGATAGGGTGAGAAGCTCAGTCATCTGGGAGGAACTGCTCCTGCGCATCGAGAGGATTCAGAGGAGGTGGCTCGGGCATCTGATCAGGATGCCTCCTGGACGCCTCCCTGGTGAGGGGAAGACCCAGGACACGCTGGAGGGACCATGTCTCTCGGCTGGCCTGGGAACGCCTCGGGATTCCCCCGGAAGAGCTAGTAGAAGTGGCCGGGGAGAGGGAAGTCTGGGCATCACTGCTCAAGCTGTTGGACCACAACCTGATCTCGGATATGCGGAAGAGGATGGATGAATGGATATTTTCATGTTTTTTTGCTCTAGTTTTATGTAATTTTGTGCTAGTATTGTAACGAACAGTTAGTGCAGACTACAGCTAAAGATCTGAAGTGGATGCTTATTAACAAATTTTTGTGATTTTTTTGCATATCGGCTTATTTTACAATATAAACTTTGAAGTAAACTTAGTAAAGTAAAATTAGATTTTTGGAGGATTTGCTTTCCAACTTGAATTATTGAGTAATGAATTCAGTGAGCGTTTTCGTGATTTCAGTTCACACGAACAGGACTTTGCGCTGTTTACGTCACCATACTCTTACAACATTGAGAATGCGCCTGAGAATATCCAAATGTAATTGATTGAACTACAGTCAGATTCTTTTCTGAAGGCAAAATACAATGAAGTTGGTGTGCCAGGCTTGTATGCTTACCTGCCATCCTCGTATGTGCAGATCCATAAGTTGGCATCGAGAGTACTGTCTATGTTGTTAATGAAAGCTATCAAAACCCCACATCGTTCAAGACTTACTGTCGAGCACCTTTTATCCCTCATAAAAGTTGCAGCTGTGCAAGATTTCAAGCCTGATATTGACGAACTGGTTGCTAATAAGAGATGCCAAGTGTCGGGACAAAAGAAATAAGTCTCAGGCTGTAAGACTCCTATATAAGGATCTAGCTAAGAGGCTAAAGCTACAGTAACTTTGTATAACAGTATTTGTTACAGTGTGGCCCGCTGACGCACATATGGAAGTCGAAGCGGCCTGCCAATGGTAGTGAGTTTGACATGCCTGCATTAAACTATACATATTAAGATTTATATTTTTTGTTGGTCAAATCTCATTTCGTTCACATGAAGGCTCCTTACAGATATACTCTGATCAAGTAATTAAGGTATTAATGTTGACCCACAAGGCCACTTAGTCCCTTACAGACCATACCTGTGCACCGATTAAAGTACATGTACGATAAATATAAATATATAAATTTATGCAAAGCAAACATTGGGCTGAAACTCTCAAGATAGTGTTTAGAACTTAGAGACACATAAAACATACATGATTTATTATTTCTCATTTTCCATCTATCAAGCCTCGTGAACTCTAATTTAGTCACATGCTTATTTATTCAGTTACAATTCAAGCTTGATTTCAGACATTGATGTACTGAACCTAGAACAAACAAGTAACTATTTAGTTTTCAAAAGTGGACATACAAATAAGCTATTTCTTGCACTGTTTGTGTTTTATTAAAATTGGGTTAAGTCCTTAGCAACAGGTAAAAAAAACATTACTATAGCATTTCTGCATACTTGACCCCCTCAACATTAAAAAAACTTGGTATCTACTGTATATATGGCAGTATGAAAACTTTGCTTTTAGGGATCATTCAGTTTGGTTAATGATACATACAGTAGACAAAGATAACGAACATTCCATAACAACTGAAAAATGAAAACTTCACTACAAAAAAATACAGACTAACAATATTTTCTTTAATGATCTTAACAGCTTTACTTAGCTTACCAATGTAAAATAGTCATCCCTCTGAAATATTTTTTGATTGATGGCTTCAGGCAGTCCTTGTTAAATATATAGCTCTCCTTTCTGCTATTTAAAGGGGTTGGTTTATAGACTTATAAAAAAAATCCTGCCTTTACTTGTCACGGAGATGCATTTTGAACAATCAGTGTGTAAAAAAATGCTATAATAATCCATCAATTTGACTTTATATATTGAGTGAATACAGTCATCAGAATAATAATAATAATAACAATAAAAACAGTCCAGTGGATCGAGCCTGTTATTTTAAAATGAGTTCATCAAGAACACAAACATTAGGAATACGACTTCACACAGAGAACCAAAGACATGGAATAAACTATCAAGTAGCATGGTAGACAGTAAAGCTTGGTAGACTTTCAAAACTTGACTTGATGTTTTATTTATTTATTTTTTTTTTTAGAAGAATTAAGTGGATTGGAAAGGTGAGCTTTGTTGGGCTGAATGGCCTGTTCTCGTCCAGACTGCTCTAATGTTTTAATAGCAAGAAATAAAAATGTGGTGGCATGGTGGCGCAGTGGGTAGCGCTGCTGCCTCGCAGTTAGGAGACCTGGGTTCACTCCCTGGATAGCTTCCTGGAATTTGCATGTTCTCCCTGTGTCTGCGTGGGCTTCCTCTGGGTACTTAGGTTTCCTCCCACAGTCCAAAGACATGCAGGTTAGGTGCAGTGGCGATTCTAAATTGTCCATGGTGTGTGGATGTGCGTGTGTGCCTTGCATTGGGCTGGCACCCTGCCTGGGGTTTGCTTCCTGCCTTGCGCCCTGTGTTGGCTGGGACTGGCTCCAGCAGACAACCCCCAGTGACCCTGTAGTTAGGATATAGCGGGTTGGATAATGGATGGATGGATGGAAATAAAAACATATCCTAGAAAAACTGGGTATAATAATTGGACCAGCTCATCACAGGCCCACCCACCCCCATATATACAGTATATTCATTTTCACGAGGGGCAGTGCATGCTTCTGGGGTGAAAAAACAAAGTACTGGGAGAAAAAAAAAAAAACACAGATGGGGAGAAATGGTAAACAAACAATAGATTTTTACTGTAATATCAGTTACATTAAATTTGGTAAAATTCATATAAATATAAGATCAATACAAAAACCAACATGAGGGCAAGAGAAATATTTTCCCCCTAATGCCTACCCAACAATCACCATAACTCAAGTACACCAAGGCCTTTTTTTATCAAATAATTGCGGATCATGAAATCCATACACTGCACAGCTTATGGACAACTTATTTTAGGAAATCTGGAAGTTCAGGGCTTGATTTATGTAAGCCATTTATAATGTGGAAGAATGCAGTGAACAGATGGTGGTCAGGGTGTGATGGGATGGAACAAAATCATAGTGGCTTTAGTTTCAGTCAATTCATAGTAATTTTAGGTGCTATCTACATCACTTTTTCAATCCACTTCTGTTCTTCAGATAACAGATTACCAAGAATTTACAGAGAAGGTCAAATCACTCAACAACAAGAAAACACACACCAGACATTTTAATCAGCATTAAAAAAACTCTGCCGGCCTCATCAAGAAACCTGCCTACCACTATCTGCTTCACTTGTTTCACCATCCACAAAATAGTGGGCGATTATGGTACTACAATCTGTCTGTATTAAATAATGTAAATTAGTATTATTATAAGTTATTAGTAACTTCTTCCTTCATTTCATTCCCACAATTCTGCTCTGCATCCCTATTTTTTTTCACAAATACTGTAACAGCTCATACCATTAGCCCAAAACTATTTTGGAAATTAAATGCTATGTTAGAAAATGCACAAAGCCTGGTGACTTCACTAGAGTTCTGGGTTTCTGCAGGGAACAGGACAGTAAATATGTTCATTTTTCTCAATTTCCATGGACCTGCAATTTTCTAAACTTAATATGAGATTAATGCAGAGTTCTCAGCTGGCCATTCAAACTCTGACATTCCTTAAATTAGAACCAGTTAACAGAAAGCTTCAGAATCAGATTCAAAAGCACAGTCTTAAACCAACTCTGTACAACAAAAGAGGCATTAAAAAATGAAAGCACTTCACAGGAAACCAGACAGTTGGATGTGGACTGCAAAAGTTTAAATTCTTAATATCTACCAGAGGAGTGATTAAGATTCATTACCATGCCTCTTTACTGACTAAGGCAAGCAGGATTACACACACCCAAGACAATAATTTGTACTTTAAAAAGTGCTTGTATGTGTATTGGTCATTTGATACAGCTTCAGAGCCAAAAAAGCCCACTAGCTGAGAGGTTCAGAGAGGAGAGTCAAAGTGAGACACAAGCAGCAGATGAATCATACATTTCAAGACATCCCATTGAAGAAGCCTGGCTCCACAGAGCTATTACAACAATGTGCTGGGAGTTAACGAACTTTGAGAAAAAAGAAAATGCCCTTGTGCTCCAAATAAACCGCATGAGGAAATGACCACATGTATACATTTTTCAACCAAAGGCACAATATAATGCAAAATGCATAAATTCACACATCATTTAAAAAATGTACATTTGGTTTAATTCTGATTTAACTTTTGAGTAAAGTTTACATGTTACAGCCCATATTTACAAGAGCCATTTCATCTCATGGGCCAAATATGCTATCAGATTCAGCAGAAGATTATGCTTGCAGAACCACACGGACATGGAATTGGATTCAACTCGCATCTGTTTGGAAAGGTACTGTACCACTTATTCTACAGAGAAAGAACTGGCAAGGAAATGTGCTTGGTGAAATGTTTAGGTAATTAGTGACATGATAACCTAAAGCTGAATTTGCAATAAAATCAAATCTATTTTGTTTAAAAAAAAAAAAACCAGTGTTCAGGGGTTCATCACAGGTAAATTATGGGAAGAAATTATTAATAAAAAGACTGAACAGCACATGGCAAGAACAGGAGTGTTCAGGAACAGTCAACATAAATTGAGATAGAGGAGGTCGTGTTTTACTAATATGCTAGGATTTCTATGAGAAAGACACAAAAAGACGCATTTGATAACATATCCCATGAGAGGTTGTGCATCAAAACTAGAAGTAGTGGGAGTTCAGGGTGAAGCGTGCAGGTGTTATGGTGTTGTTGAAACTTTTCAGAACTGGATGATGCTAACAGTGCAGAGCAAGGCCAAGGTGACAAAGACTTCATGATCTTACCACTCCAGTAAAAGATGTTGTATGGATTTGTGCAGTGAAACATGCATATTCACGTAGCCACTGAAGTCTTTCTCTTGCACTAGCAGAAAGCCTTGCATGTCAAGAAGCTCTTCAAATGTGAATTTACTCTTGACTAGTCTATAGTGCTAGGGTGTTGTAGCACGTTAGCCATTATGAATGTAGTGAGAAGTCAATCAAAATGACACTTTTTATTGTGCTAACTAAAAAGATTACAACATGCAAGCTTTCGAGGCAAATGTCACTCTTGACCGGTCAGAATTCATCTGATCAGAAACAACAGTGAATAAAGGCACCAGCTTGATGGCTTAAATTCAGTACTGTGAGTGATAGAATATGGAAATGACTTGCCAAACTACTGCAATTTCACCATGATGTATTACATAAAAATGAAATCTTGCCTGAAGAAAGGGCCTGATTTGCCTCGAAAGCCTGCATATTGTATTCTTTTTAGTTATCCAATAAAAGGTGTCATTTTGCTTGACTGTTCACTATAAACATATTAAAATAGTAGATTGGGAATCAGAATATACAGTTGTAACCCAATTGTGCTTCACTCAATTAGAATACGGAGCCAATGTAGGAAGTATTTTAACATAGAGAAGCTTTTATCTGTGGCACCTCTGCACGAGAACCACCTTTTTCCACCCTTGCAAACATCTGCAGTTTTTAATGTCTGGAAAACATTTGGGATTAAATCACTTAGAGATCTGTACATAGACGTCTTTGCATCCTACGAACAATTGCATTCCAAATCTAACTTTCCAGCAACACATTTCTTTCACTATATTCAAATTAGAAACTTTGTTAAACAGAACCTGCCCAATTTTCCTCACCTCCCACCTCCCTCTAAACTGGAAAAAAAGTGCTCAGTTTTGAGGACTTAGACAGTATTTCCGTAATATATAAAACCATTTTACAGTCCCTCCCTTTCAAAGATCTAAGAGGACAGTGGGAAAAGGATCTTTCACTCAACATATCGGAAAAGGAGTGGAAAATAGCAATGCAGAGAATTCACTCAAGCTCCATATGCGCAAAACATCGAATTATTCAACTCACAATTCTATACCAAGCACATCTGTCTCGTATAAAATTGTCGAAAATGTTTCCAGGGCAAGATCCAACCTGCGAACGCTGCAATCAAGTTCCAGCATCACTGGGTCACATGTTTTGGGCCTGCACCAAATTAACATCATTCTGGACCAAAATTTCTAAATGCCTTTCAGCCTTGGTGTCACAATCCCTCCTAATCCACTAACAGCTGTGTTTGGTGGGCTCACAGGTGGGCTTAAAGTGGAGAAGGACAAACAAACTGTAATGGCCTTTACTATACTACTGGCACATAGACTTATCTTACTCAATTGGAAGAATCCTAATTTCCCTCCTTTAAGTCAGTGGGTAACTTTTGTTATACACTATTTGAAATTGGATTGGATCTGTGCAGAACTTTTTTAAAACCTGGCAGGATGTAATCAATAACATTTTAGAACAAGCTTTTAAAGCACTGAGGAAGCAGATTCTCTCCCCATTTCTTTGTCTTCTCCATTTATCTTTATTCACTTATTAATTCATCTATTTACTTATTTTTACTAGCTTTAAGTTTTACTCTGCTGGCCATGCTCTCTTTCTCAGGGGTGGGGGTTGATTTGTTTTCGATCTTATCTTTGAAAAAATGTATCTATTTGTATGGAATGTTGTGTGATTTCAATAAAATCAATACATTAAAAAAAAAAAAAAAAATGTGTGTATATATATATATATATATATATATATATATATATATATATATATATATACACACACATACATACAGTTGCAGTAGTAATTTACAAAAATCATCAACATAAGGTACAGGAATTGTGATATCAATGTGATAAAAGTGCAAAATAAATCATACTGGATATAAAAAAGTGCACTTTGTCACTGTATTATTTCTTAACAGCAATAACCATAGGCGGTGCCCTTTTAAAATAAAAACGCAAGGCCAAGCACTGGGTTAACACCACAGAAATTACTGGCCACTGATCTATACATATTATGGCACATAGGAAATAATCAAAGGAGAACATATAAAAAATATTCACCTCTTATTTCACATTTTATTACTATGTAGTGTTGAACTGAGTGGATATAATTGGGCTTTTTTGGCCTTGACCAACTGAAAAAGGTTCTTAATGTCGATGTGAAAGCAGAAATCAGCCCTAAATGGATCATCAGTTCATCCCAGGGCCAGCATACATGCACACCCACAGTCACAAGGGACCTATTTGGAACAGACAGACAGTTAAACTACACAGCATCACTTTGGAGATGAAAACAAAAGCAAATAATAATACATACACAGGGAAGAATGTGCAAAGTCTACAGAGGACACTGGAGCCATGAGGTGGCAGTACTACTCACTGCATATCACTGAGCTGCCACTGTTTAGCATAACAAGTACTGTAATAATAAGGATCATTACCATGAAACACAAGGCTACCATTAGGATTTTTTTTTTTTTTTACATTTTATTGCTAAAGTTTAAAGGTGGTTTTAAAAGCCACCAACACGTTTCCTATTGCAGTGTTACAGCTACATTTTCCACTTTGCATTATTCACAAATGACTGGCAAATGAAACTGAGTGTTTATGTAACACACTTTTGACTTGAAGTAAATATCAAGCTTTATCATAAAGAAGCTTTCTAATATTGAGAAGATAATTGTGTCATTCACTTGTGTGAATGAAATCCCTCTCCAGCAACTCTGTTTTAGTAGTGTTTGTAATTTCTAGGATTTGTTATTGCTTATAGTATATCTGCATTCCTTTATAGTTTATTTTTAAAGGTTTGATGCATGTAGTATAAATGTACGGTTTTTTGCTTGGTACATAATAAACATGTTGAATGACTGTGGTTTAAAAAAAGATGCAATGAAACATCGTAAATTGTTTTTCTTTCAAGAGGACATCACAATATAAAAAGGTATGATGTTTCTGATGTTAAATACTTCAGCCTGAACTTGATATGAACTAATTTTTTTGCATTAAGATTAATGGCAGCGATATGCCTGGAGATAATGTAGAGCTACTTCTCTGTTATTGTTGCTTGTATTGCAGAAACTTTGCATTTTGGTGAGTGCAATTGTTCAAAGTAATCCTGTATTGTTATAAATTGCAACAATGACAGTATTTAAAATTGCAGAGAAACTAAGCTAGATTTTTTTTTTTTTTAAATACACCTCTGTAGTTGTGCTGACAAATAATGTGAAATTTTGCCAATGTTGTGGTTACATAGTTAATATAGTATAGATTGTTACAATAGTATGTTACTGTGCACCTTGAGCTCTTGTGTAAAACATTGTAATATTTATTTGCTCCTATTTCCACAAGCATGATGGCCTTGTTTAAAGTTCCTTATGACATCTTGCCTGTAAATTTTAATTTTTTGTAATATGATTTAAAAAAAAAAAAAGAACAACACTGAAATGTTAAACTTGCATGAATGTCCTAGTTAGGTGTAGCTGGCTTACCTTTTGCTTTTAATTTATGGGACATGCATATATTTTTTAGCTTATAATCAGCTATGCTTTTGAAATAACAGTAATATCAGATATTTCTATCACAACATGAAATATTTAAAAATGATCTAAGCCAGACACTAGAAGTGAAAGCAGTTACAGTGGAAAAATGCAATGTGTGCACCATACAGCAGACGCTTCGGCTTGTTTTTTTAATCAAGGCATACGCACAATTCACTTTAATAAAAGCAGTGGTTTGGGCCATAGTCCATAAAACCAAATGTTATAATACAATAATGTTAATTATTTCCTCTTGCACACTTTGCATTTAAATTGGATTTATCCGCTGTTGTTCCAAATTCTTTTGGCATGTAGAAATTGCCCGCTTCCTCTGTCTGCCAGCTGACAGACTACTGTGAACTAAATTTGCAAATAGTGAATGGAAGAGGCATCTAACATTTCACTATTTGAAGCTGGCAAGCAAATCCCTAAACATTTAAGCATTTTCATGCAATGTTTTTGTGCACCACATTTCAGAATTTGTTATAGTTAAAGCTTTGACAAAAAGCAAGTACTAGCCATTTTCAATTTTGTGTGTGTAAAACATGAATAGTACACAAAGAGAGGACAAATGTAAATCTGATGGAAGAGCTTGTGTGTTCTGTACTGTACAGTCAACATGGGTGAATGTCAATGAAGGGAGGGATGCACAGTGTTTTGCTTTTTTTTTTTTTTTAATTTTGTGAAAATACAAAATCCGTTGCATGATTAGAGGAAAATTTATATTTTGTAAACGTTATTAAAGACTGGAAGAACCGGAGTATTATTTTTTTTTTTGCCCATTAAGCCATTTTCACTCATCAGTGAGCATCAACGTATGCACATCAATAGCCTGCAAAGTTATGATAAACTATCATGGAGATTGAGCAACCAAAACTTCAGATTTTGATATGAAGTGACTTAACCTGAGAGTTTTGCCATTATGTATGTCTAGGTATGGACTATTATGAGAAGGATTAGCTCCTGGCCTATTGCCCCAAGTTGGATGGACTGAAGATACCATTTAACTAATTCACATATATCTTAAAAGATTTCTTCCTCTCAATTACTGTAATGTTTTAACAAAATGACCAAAATCAGGTCCATATATTCAGACAAAGTCCAGCTATACCTTATGGAATTCTAAGGACCATTGAGGTGAACCTTTTGTCAAAAAAAACAAACTCCATTTTTGCAGCACCCAGCTGTTGGTTTGGCGCATCTCACAACCTACCTGGGAGAAGTTTGTATTTTTCTGAAATCTGCCTTAAATGTTTGTGCCAGAGAATTTCATTTTAGTGCTTGCAGCTGTCGCAAAACATATGCGTTTGTGTATATATGTAAATTTGATGTTTGAATTTATAAAATATATTTTGTAAAATATATTGTATATCATAACAGTTGTGGTGCAGTCTTATTGTGGATAATATTTACTTTTATAATTGTAATTTTATTTATTTTATGATGGCAATGTATTTGCACATTAGTTTACAAAGTTGGTCTGAACGGAAGGGTGCAGTGGCCACATGAAAAGGTGCATTGGTGGAGCGGAAATGCACACAGTGACACACTTAACGGACGCGGAACTGAAGAAAGGTTTTAGTTTTAATAAGATAGTCAGAAGTGAAGTATCAGAGATACTAATAAAGACTCCTGAATTTCTGGTCAGAAGGCGCACACAGTATGTTTGAATTTGTTTATCCTTACAACTGTGCAATTCATCTATTGTTTAATTTACTAGCTTTATTTTATTTTAGTTTTTCATAGTGATTGAGAGCTGTAAAAAGAGAGAGAGGACATAAATACTCTTCAAACATCAGTCAGAGCGCGGTCTCATCTGTACCAGGAGAAAACTTTCAGGAGCAGCTACAGTGCTTCAGGTGAATATTAAGAAATTGCTTCCGTTTAGCTCTCTACCTCAGGTCCAAGAACAAATAGAAATGGCACAAGCCATGTATTATGTGGAAGAAAGTAAGGCGACGGGGCTGTGGATGGATCTGTTCAGACCTTTTGCTTCTCCAGAGGAGGACACGGTTCATTCTTAATGAAGCTCCAGAGCCCGTAGTTCTGTGTGCTGTGCCAGACAGGTAACACAGTACTGCAAGACACTTGAAAGGCTGACCGCAGTGGTTGGTCCCAACTATCCTTTCTCATAGGTTATACTTAACTTTTTATTTTTCTTTACATACCCTTTTTTTTACAGCTGTTAATCAGATTTACTCTATTGGGAAGAGTGGATAGGATTACATAGCTTCACTCCAGCATCAACTCGTAGGTGAAGATTTTACCATCATGTAGCAGAAATGAATGTGCCACATAACAGAGTCTAAATATTGGAAGTTGAATCATCACATGTGACAATTCTGAGGGATTGGTCTAATACAGTCGGTTCTTCACAAACTGGGAACCACTGTGGCTGCAGCTTTTTATTCCAACCAGATTCAGAATCAGGGATAGCTATTGATAATAACAGATGTTATTTAATTAGCCATTTTTTTATTCTGCATTTAGAAAAGCAGAGGAGTACAATTTTTACATTTAAGACATTTAGAAATCTATTGTTGATGCAGCTTTAAATGCTTAACTGTCTTTCGTTGGTTTCCTATTATCTTGCCTTTTTTCTGTGCAGTTTGCTCCCTTCATTATATCTTAATAATGTCAATTAAAAACATGCAGAGTAGTCACCTGGGCAAACACCACTGAACGATGAAAGACCAACTACTTTAGTGTCAGACCCACTATTTAGTAAATAATGGGTTAAACCAGAACACCTGGAGAGCAGAATGAAAATCAGATGAAAATATTGCTAAAAAGAGAAGAAGGCGGCACGTCATTCCCATAAAACTGCTTAGTACATTTAAATGAATAAAAAAAGACCAAACTTAGTTTTGGAATTTCTACAGTGTCTCCAAAACACAGAAAATAGTAGATAACCATTCACTTAACTAAGCCCGGAGTTCAGTTAAAAACAGAAGCTGTTTGGAACAAAAACCTGCAGCCACAAGGGGTCCCCAGGACTGACTTTGGGAACAACTGGTCTAGTACAATTATTTGCAGAAGTCTTCATAGTGCTCATGATGTATTCTCCGGTTTCTGTAAGCAGTATATATTTTTTAATTTTATTCTTGGCAATACTGTAACTTTTAGCTGTCTGGAATACAATTTGTAGACATCTTCCCCATATAGAGTATAATTATATAAAGATTTTTTTGTATATGTAGTGTACTGTATACAGAGCTGTAACACAACTCCTATTCATAGGTGGAATAGTTAGGACATTTATGTTAAAAAGGCATATCCTTGTTTATTTCAATGTGGTTTTATTTAACACATTTTCTAGGAGATGTATGAGGTGTTCAAGTTGCTTCATACTTTGCTTTATTTGTGTTACTGTTTTGTATTAAGAAATTTGTGACCATGCTGCTTGTATTTCCTTATATGTTAATTGTAATATACTTCAAGTGCTGATAAATACTTTTATATTTCTATATTATTGATGGTGACCTGGGTGCCAACATTCACAGTATCTCTGGGACTTCTTTTAGAGTGGTGGTCCAGAGAATCAGAAGCAAAAAGGGAAAGGGTTAACTTTCTGCCTCTGTGCAGTGGACAAAACAGATGAGAACATTAGCCAGACTTGAGTCAATTTGTGAGTCATGTTTCACTGTCCAAACATATCCAAAGAAGGAACTGATTCAGAACACACTTGGACCTTGAGCATCCTTTACAGTAATTCCAAAAAAAAAAAAGCACACTTGCTCAAGTAAAACTTGTGCAACCCTCACTGCATTTGAATGGAATACGGAAATCAGATACAACCTTAGAAGGTTAAATGCATTAGTTTAAATTGACTTAAGTTATTTTGTCAAAACATGCTGCCCTGATTAATCTTCCTGTTTCTAAAGAATGATTCTTGTGCCCTTAACCCTAACCCTTTTATGTACTGGAATAACCTCCACTCCCTGCGGTGGGCAGGCGCCCTGCCCGGGGTTCGTTTCCTGCCTTGCACCCTGTGTTGGCTGGGATTGGCTCCAGCAGACCCCCCGTGACCCTGTAGTTAGGATATAATGGGCTGGATAATTGATGGATGGATAACCTCCACTCCCAGCCATGACCCTGATTTAGACTAAGCAAGTTTGAGAATGTTGTTCTGCTCAGTACTCCAGACTTCATCTAACTTATTACAAGGTGTGCAAACGATAAAAGATGAACACCCTTGACCTTGCTAACTCTGTTACTCCAATATAATAAGATAGAATGATTAATTTTCAAATTTAAAAATACATAACCACCTACTCGACATCTAAATGAAATGAATACTCATTCTAATAATTATCTGCAGAACACACACAATCACTATAACATTTTTAAATTCTCTCTTTTTTTTAATTTGCCTAATCATCACTAAGTACAACAGAATGAATGATTTATTACATCACACCAAGATGCACAATAAAGTTTACCAAAGCTACCACCATTACAGGAAGTTGTATAAACCAGTTGTGAATGTGAACCTTGTCAATGTTCAACTGGAAATCTGAGACCATGAATGACAAACAGTAAATGTCGAATTGTCAAATAATTTAATCAGGTGGTAGAAAGGGATAGCAGACACAGCAGCTGAATCAAGCAGCATGCAGGAGAGATGATCTAAAAAAATACACTTGTCATAATAAAGCGTGAAAAAATGCAGAAAATCAAGAAAAAGAACAAACCACATTAAACTTGAAAGAAAAAAAAGAAATACAGAGTTAATAAAAATATTCAGCAACAGCAAATATGCAGAATCAAGCCTACCATATGTGACTCTCACTGTGTAATAAGTATTGGCAGAGCCATTGAGGTGACTAACTAATTACTCTAGAATCTTTTGGAATATACAAAACAGATTTATTATAGTAATCAAAGTTTTTATCTCAAAATCTATAGATAGAAATGGCCATATAACAGAATCCAAACAAATACATTACAAATAAGTTAAATATTCATGATTTGGATTGGTATAGCAACACTAACTGAAATATCTAACAAAGTGTCAGCAGAACCTCAAAGTGTAATATCTCTTTGCAAAACGTCTGTTATCTTGTTAGGAAATGTATCAAAATTGTCATGTTAATCGACTTACAATCAGTAAGTTGGGCACAACAGACAAGCAAGTTGGAGTGAGAGAATGGGCATTCACAGCATGGAGTAGCTATATATAATGTCTATGTGAATTCATTCGATGTAAAAACCACCAGGAAAGACCACTTTCTAGAATTTAAATAATAGTTAAATACTATCCATCAATCTTCCAAACCTGCTACTTGTACTTTAAGAACTGCAATTTCTGCCTTCTTTTTTCAAAAATGGGAGATTAATTCTGTTTTATTATATGTGATGAAAATAGATGTAAAAGAAATCGAGTGTAAACAGGAACGGAGAACAGCAAAAGCAGCCAAAGAACATGTGACAGACTATTAAATAGGCTACATGCTAAACACTTTTATATTTACAAAGAAATAAATACATAGAAATAAATACATTAGAAAACACATTTCAATTACAATGTTGCAGACAAAGACGGGGAGGGAAAATCATTTTGTACTGTGCAGGTTCTTGTAGTCAACATTCTCAGCAGTTACTTGTCCAAGATAAAGACAGATGCACTGCAGCTTCTACAGACTGCTACATTTTTACTCTCTACTTCATTTAGTGAATCCAAGACAACTTAAAAAAAAAAAATATATATACACTAATTTGAATGGTTAGAAAATCAATGAGGAACACAATTGCTCCAAAGCCAGCGTTGCTGCATATGCAAGACTAAAAACTACAATTAACACCATAAACTTCCACAACGATTAATTAAGATAGTACATCGTATATTGATAAATGCATTGTAAAGCGATGTGCCTTCAACATGCACCTGGATATTAGTGGACGGCATGGGAAGCTCACTTCCCTTACAAGTTCAACATCAGATACGTGGGGGCTGCAGCTGCTCACAAAGGCTCTGACTAGATGGCAATTCCCATACACCAGGCAAAACAATCAATCAAACTGTACAAGGGCCAAGACCGTAAAAAGAAAATGTAATCGATGAAACACAGTAATATGAAACAAATAGTTAAGAGTTAGTTTAAAGCTAAAGGTATCCTTAAAATGTATTTCAAGTTACTAATTTTCTTAAGAATATATTATATTTCACACAAAGAACCAATAGCAGCACCATCTCAAAAATAAAAAGGATTTTCAATTACACACTCACCGCTTTGTTTTACAGTTTGGAAAACACCTGGAAAAGTGGGCAAACCGCAGTTTTAACAAAAACCTAACATATGCACATGCATGTAAAATAACATTGCATCTTACCCATGGTTGTCATTCTGTTCATTTTACTTATTTCCTCATGCACAAGTCTAGACATCAGATTCCCTATAATTTAACATATTGGCAAGATGCGTTTCCTCGGAAATGCACTACAACTCCCAACACCCCAAGGGCTTTATTATTGTATGTATTTTACAGACTCGTTCATCTGATTCAGATTCTGCTCTTCAGCTAAAAATGATACACCATTATGCAAACACTTTGCTAGTAATTTGAGGTTTTAACTCAAACAAGACAGATGCTTTGTGCAATCTCTGCGACTTACTTGACGGCTGATCTTTACCAAAGAAAAGACATTACAAATATTTAAACTGTTAAACTTGACAGATCAAGATAATATAATTTACTGTTTTTAAAGGATGCCGATTGGTTCTCCGAATTAAAACGATTCCAATATACTGTAAACCTTGTACAACACACCCTCTTAATGGTAAAGGACACAAAACACAGACAACATTATATACAAAATATGAGTGCTGTATAAAACAGAATTACAAGAGAGAACTAAAAATGTCCTCAAGTGCCTTAACTTTCAAGGTGTCAGGAATCTTCTTGTCAACATTATAGACAAACTGAACACTATTAGCTCCAAAAAGTATTATGGTCCTGCTGTCAGACCTATTTTAATGTTGAGATTAGGGTGACCAAAATAAAAAGGGGACACTTCTGTTTCAGTCAGATGAACACAACTGCTTATAAAGGTTTTAAGAATAACGCAAAACATGCGAATAAGCCCACAACTGCCTGCAATTACACTTCCACCAAGTATGAGACATGCAAAGTATCAGCCACAGAGGTTACAGAGTCAAGAGGTCATGCATTATGCAACTTATAGTAGAAGGGTAAAGAAAGCCAATAAGCATATGCCTATTAGCCTCAAGGTTCTGCTAACTATTCATGATGCAACATCTGGTTCACTGGGGAGAGAGGAGTGAATGTACATATAAATAAGGGCATACAAAACATCACACCCCTGCAATAATTTACAGCCTTATCAAAGTAAGATAGGAGCATACAAGCTTGAGATGTGTTACTAGGAATAACATCTTAAAAGCGCACACTATACTGTAAACATTGTCTAAGTGACACAATGACAAGTGTAACTATAGTGCCTTATTTAATTCAAATTCCGCATCCTTTGGAGTGACACATCAATTCAACACTAAAAAGTGGCCGATTGCCCCCTTGAATCAAACAGTCTGTTAACGTATTTAATATTAAAATTACTACAAATTTAAAAATAAAAAATTAAAATGGGGACATACAGAGCAGGAACAGACAACTTGCCTAACAGCTTTGGGATTAACCTTTCAAACAAAACTAATTGGAGGAAATTACTTATTTGTGCACAGAGCTGACCCCTGGAAGACAACCTTTCATTCCTGTAATCTCTTCGGCACTGTTACCTCCCCTTACTCATGGAGCTTCAAACAAAGAGGAGACATATCGTCTGCCAGCAGTTTATTACTAAGCCTTTTTAAAGTGTAATACTTCACAGCATGCAGCAGATCAAAGTGTAAATCTAAACGGAAAATGAATATTAATATATGAATACTTGCATAAATTAAAGGCAGAACGTGTGTTATTCAAAACGAGCTGTTCATATTTTATTAACCTATCACTCTAACTTCCACAGACATTCTTTAGAAACATATTTAAGAAGAAAATTGCAGGCAAAGAAACGACCCTATTTAAATACGTAACAAACCCAATGAAAGGTTACACCTCACCATGGGGTGTGATATTGGATTTTACTAATATTTTGAGACCTTTAAATGGCAAAACATACAGTTTATGGCCTCCAAAGTAAACCTTCTCAGTCTGTGATAAAAAAAAAAAAAAGCTGTAAAGGTTACCTGGTACCTGTCTCTTCATGTAAAGTGTTATTCAACATTTAACACTGTTTAAGGTTTTATACATACGAACTTGTACAATATTAAATGGCAGACACATACATCAATTTCCTTCCCAACTAAGGAGGAAAGCCTCAACAACTACCACCATGTCAGACACTCCTTAACAAAGCACTTGTGCTTTTTATCTATGTCATACAGTAATACAGCAATTCTGCATGAATCGTAATCACAAAAGAGTAAGAATAAAATGCTCAAAAACAGAGAACACCACACTCCAACAATGCTGCGTGAAGTACAAATGATCAGTTAAGATATAAAGGTACAAGACCTGGCAATGGGGGGCATTTGCATCTCTTGTTTAGTGTGCTTTGTTTTTGCTCCTTTCTTTATACATATCTGAACATGCGTTAAGACCATATGACAATACCTAGCACATATAAACAGATATCTGTACGCATACAAACATATCTAGACATGTCTACATAATCAGCTTTTTTTTTTACTAGACTTCTCGTATAGAAATTTTGGCATGATTTTTATGGCCACATGCCTTTCCTGGCACCAGATCTCCTCATTTATATATATTACTGCATATTATAATACACACACAAAGCTCCATACATGACAGTATTATGTTGCTCAAAAAACAAAAAGACAAGTGTTGATATTTGTAATGTAGAAAAAAAAAAAAAAGCAGCAGACGGATTGAGTTAAAGGATGACTGCTGAAAGATTGTCAAGATCAAATAGAGACAGAATTGCTTCACAAACTTAGGAAAAGAATCATAAGACTCCTGGGGAGCAATAATATTTGACAGCAAGAGTCATGGCCAGAATTTAATAACATTTCAAGTCCTGGCTTTTGTCTGACTAGTGTGTTATTATACAACACTATGCAGCACATGCAGACTGTTATTTGTGTCCACAATTGCTACCACAACATCAAAGGTGTATAAGACAACTGACATATTAAAACGGATATATAGATATATAGGTATACATATAAAAATTAAGAATAAAATAATCACATAATGATGTCGGGAGTTAAAAATGCATGTAAGGACAATGAGCAAATCCACATTGCATAAGTGATAAGTGTTGTGAGGATTATACATGATGTGAACACATTATATGAAATCTGTGTATATATTTGTTAGATATTCTATATGCATACATATATCTGAGATGAGACTTTAGTTGAGATGGCATCACAGCATGTGAAAAATATATTTATTGCTGATGATGAGATCATGGTCTCTTTTGATGTTGTGTCGATATACACTACAATCCCAATTCATCCGACCACAGAAACTTTACTGACAAAACTAAACAAACACCACGCCATAACAGTACGAACTTCCATTTATTTGGAAAATATTATAGACAGAAAGAAGGCATACCAATGGGATCTTAGTTATCAGGACTCTTAGCTGAACTGGTTATGTAGTGATTTGAAAGCACAATTTTAATTCAGTTCAGTCTCTGGCTACGCTACATTGATGACACATTCATCATATTAAAAAGGGAAGGCAGCCTTGCACTTTTTGATTAGCAATTTCAGTTAAGGATTGCAGAATTAGTTGGGAAAAATAGAGAAAAACCACTGGAAGGACAGGTACAAGATTTTGTAGGTTGCTGCTTGTTTTGGCAGGAACATCGGGGTGGGGACTACAGGCCTCTCCCTTCTAGTGGGCAACAGAACTTAAAAGGGCAAGACTGGTATTTTTCCACGTTGATGCTATTTATTCAAAATCATATATACATATATTAGTTTGCCATTATTTTCTAAAGTGAAGTATATTTTGTAAACATAAATAGAAAATCTCCTTTTTCATTTTGTAATGGAGCTGCCGATTATCAAGGTCCCATTGTGTACAAATGTCTTAACATTTACTGAATATGTCAATTCCCATTACTAAAAAGATACTGTAAAACAAATGATTTATGCACTTGTAAAATACCCATCAAGAAATGACAGGCTAAAACAACATGAAATAAAAGGTAAAGTTTTATTTTATTTTATTGATTCTTCAGGCTTTGTCTAAAAACATTTTTGGTAAATACATGATGGTCAGAAAAGACAGTGCAATATTTCCTTGTGTTGGTGAAGTGGAAGCAGGCAGTTTAGTTTTCAATCTCTCATGACAGAAACCTTTGTGTAACAACTCTGTGCATCTTACTGAGATGCAGTGACTGGCAAATGTACAGCATTTCTTTGACTCTTGCAGTTTTTCTGCTGTTTCATTTGTTCATCTTTGCTGGCATCAATCTCATTACCTGAACTTTGGGTTTCTGACGTCCATCTGCAATTTTTTTTTGACCGACTGTAATCCTCAGGTTTAATAAGGTATTCGTTTTATGTCAGTAGTACTACTTTGAAGGTTTCCTGTGATTTTTTTTTTATAAACCCTTTCATTTCCTCCCTTCATTGACTTCTTCTGTCTGAAATATGAAATACATGGGTAATGGAAAAACACAACTGCACAGACAGACCAAATTATATACACGCAGACCCTAAATTTTGCTGTTATTTTTGTTATTGCCTGAAACAGAGAATAGTCTGTAAATGTACAAACATCAAGACAGAATGTTAAACAATTAAACTAAATGTAGAATTTGAGGAGTTTCTAGGCCAGAGTACATTGATGAAATTCATGTTTTGTTCGGTGTTACTTACCAAAAGTATGAATTATAAACTTTAAATCACTGTCAGATTGGAGAAAAAAAACAAACAAAAAACCCTGATCGAAAAATCTTTAAGAATGACGCCATAAAGAGGAAATCCCAAAAATCATTTATATAAAACCATAATATCCATTTCTTTTAACACTAAACATTGCTTGCCAAAATTTACCACGTGAAAACCTCGTTCTGTTTCCTACACCACTGGTTTAGATGTGGGGCGGCCTGGGTTTGTTTCCCGGGTCCTCCCTGTGAGGAGTTTGCATGTTCTCCTCGTGTCTGCATGGGTTTCCTCCCACAGTCCAAAGACATGCAGGTTAGGTGCATTGGCGATTCTAAATTGTTCCTAGTGTGTGCTGGGTGTGTGTATGTGTGTGTGCGTCCCCTATAGTGGGCTGGCACCATGCCCAGGGTTTGTTTCCTGCCTTGCGTCCTATGCTGGCTGGTAATGGCTCCAGCAGACCCTCATGACCCTGTAGTTAGGGTATAGCTGGTTGGATAATGGATGGATGGTTTAGATGTGTGAAGAATTAGATAGACGCAAACTAAAAATACACACTTCATGCATCCAAAATAATCTCAAAATGGAGTTCATATGGCATCATATTTTGAACGTTACCCACGTTGATGGCCTGTCTTATTTTTCTACAACTTAAGCGTCCCTAAGTAGAACTGTGTTGCACTTACCCACACTCCTTTCCATTGACACTTGCTTTTTTTGTATAATAAATATCACAAGAGAGAGTTTAAGGAGGAAGCGGAAGTAAGTTTAATATGAACCAGACGTGCAGTAAAGGTCATAGTGTCTTGTGTAAAGCACAATAGACCTAATTTGAAATGTATATGCAGAATTCACACATAGCAGTGTCTGTGTTTATACCTGGAAGTCCATTTTAATAACTAGTGAGTGAATTGTTCATTTGCATTTTCTCACTGAAATATTAAATTCTGTTCAAAAGCCACCAATAGTGCAATAAATCTCTAATCTACTACACTTACACATTGTTAGAGTTCCAAAATATGCCTTTTGAATGTTTAAAAAAAAATAAGTTAATCAGTGCAATTTCATCTTTTATTAAGAAGTCTTCCAAATGCTTAGAAAACAGGAATAATCAACATCTTTTACTTTGAAACTTAAAAGCAAAAATTTAAAAGTACACATCTAGAAAAGCAACCAGAGAGGTTTTTACTTGCACATAACCAGCACCTCATAGAAGGCATAAACTATTTTTTTTTACTATTTATACTTCAAACTGTGTTTCTAAGAAATTCATGCTGGTGTTCAATTGATAAGAACTACTGCAATTAAGAGAAGCAGTGGATCATGTTTTACTTATAGTATGTAATATGAATTTCGAAGTTTAAAGATGTCCACGTCCAGGAAGATTACTTTAAAGACATCTCATTTTCTGAAACCTCTTTAACTGATGACGGTCACAATGGCTGCAGGCCAAGCAGGTCAGCCCAGACTTGCCTTTCCGCAACTACAGTAGAGATTCCAGCTCTTTCTGGGGAATTCCCAAGCATTCCTGAGCCAGCTGAGAAGTATAACCCGTCCAGCACGTCCTGGGTCTGCCCAGTGGGATGTGCCTGGAGTAGCGCTAGGGAGAACCGCCCTGGGGAGACATCTTACACCATTGCCAAGCCACTCCAACTGGCTCCTCTTCAGCAACTCTACTCTGAGACTCTCCTGAATCGTGGAGCTTCTCTCCCTTGCCATGGAGTGTCAGCCCAGTCACCTCTCAAAGAAATCTCATTTCTGCTGCTTGGACATATAGTCTCAGGGCCATAGGTGAGGACAGGGATGTAGATCAATCGATAAACTGACACTTCCACCTCACCACCATGGACCATAACATCATTTAAAGAGCAGCTGATGCCACTCCAATCTGCTTTGACAAAAATATATCATATATATATCATATCATAATACCCCTTTTTACAACATATAAATATACTCATACCAAAGCAGCTAGGGGTGTCAGCAATGACAGTGGTAAGCATTGAAGTGGATTCATAAGACGGCAAATGTATTTTAAACCACCTCACAAAACACATTGATATATATACTGTAAGAGCAATATGAAAGGTAAGCCATTACATAAATTCAAGAAGCAATAAATAAATAAAACTAACTTTGAGCAAAAGAATACCAGTTTTAAACAGGGAAGAAATTCATGGAAAAAGTATGAAAGTGCCATTTGCCTCAATTATAAGTAAAACTGATATCAGTAAGACCTGAGAAATGTAATTGCAGTCAGTGTAAAACATTCATTTACTGTACATAAATCATCATCATCATCATTATTCTGGCCCATCCCACTTATATATTCAGTACTAGCTACTTACACATAACCATTTGAAAATCTATCACCTGCCCTTAGATGATTTAATTTGTTGATGTAACGGCAGAGTACTTTGGTTTTCTCCCAAGACAATACGTCATCAATGTCATTTACTGTCGATTACCAAGGGTTAAAACAGTGGCAAAAATACAGACTCAGATGTTTAACTGTAAAACATTCTACTGCATCATGCAAATAAAAATAAATAAATAAATACACTGTGCCCAATAATGCCAAGAATGCAAAGTGTAGCTTCACTGTAAATTTATGGATCACTCTATATGAAATCATAAAATTCAAAAACTCTCTAAAGTAATACCTGGAATGTCATTTGAAAGCTACAAAGTAATATTTGTTGCGTGACCCATTTGTTTTTGCAGCTGACACACACAGCATGGCTGTCTTATCCTATTTATGTACAACGAAGCTGCAAAGGTTTAAAATGGAGCAGTGAAATTTGGCAGCAACGGCAAACTCTAACAGAAAACAGAAACTAAGCTTATTTTATTTGTTAATAGCAGGCAATGGTTTTAAAACATGATTAAATGCTGGCACCCTCCCTCAAAGATTAAATGCTTTTGCTTTCAACATAGGAGGCAGATTGTCTGAAGCTATTTTACTAAGCAAGTAATTAAGTCCGTCATATGTACACCATGAGAAAATGTCACTTCACATTACGAGTTCTTGTGGCTGTGATGTGTAGCTTGACACCATATGAGATCAAAGGAGGCAGCCCCATTACCTTGAAGGTCTTTCCGCAGTTTGCGCAGATCTTTTTGAAAATCTTCAAATTTCATCTGAGAAACCTGGAAAAGGTCCTGAGGTTCTGGAAGTGGAAAGATGCAGTTGTCTCGCCCAGCATCCTATGGCCAAAGCATATACCATTCAAGTTAGCCAATTAGCTTTCAAAAACAGTAACACTTTTAAACTACTTCATGTGATCTTTCATTCTTACATACACACAAGACTACATACAGTAACTTGTCACAAATGTACTGTTGTACTCGGTTTCAATAAATATTAGGGCATTTACTAAGAATATAAAAATCAAAGTTGCTGGTCAATCACACGTTTTTGGTTTATTAAGAATATAACAAGCAACATTATAGGTCAGTGATAAATAGACTAATGGTGGAATGCCTAAAATATTATCAAAAAAAATCAATATGTAATAATTGTGAATTTTCTTAAATAGTAGATTGAGTTAAGGTTGAGAAATTCATTTATGAAGTTAAAGGATTTCAATAGCAGTTTTTCAAGTCAGGGCTCAAAATTTCCAAACGAGACTCTTAGTTTTGTTAAAGCGGACAATCTAAGCACAAGTACAAGGTGGGGACAGTAAATCTGAGAAGCTTACTACTGGTAATACCAAAAACCCTGCATCCACAATAAAGGCAAACCGAGATGTAGAAATCCTTCACAAAAGCATTCAGTAAACATGCAAGTTTTAGTTCTGACTTAGTCTTCAACTCAGTTTTTGCCCATTGATAAAAGATCAGTGAATAAAATTAACAGATATTTACAAGTGATAATCTTTAAAGAGCTATCATGCTCTGAATAAGTATTGTAGCAAATGTTGGGTTAGATTATTCTGCCAGGAAAATGAATCTGACAAGAACACTGCAAAGGTGGAAGGCAAAATTGTACATCATATTCTAGGGCTTCATTAATCTTTACCTAATATCAAAATACAGTGACTAAACAAATCATTTATATAAAGTACCAAACCTGTGGGGAAAAAAAAAAATGGAAATCCTTGTACTCTAACATTTAACTCAAAATGAGACCCAATTTCTAATGAGTGTAAAGCTAACTTGATTTTGAAAACTATTATTACATGAAAACAATAATAATAATAAACAATAATATTCTCAAATGTACTTTGCTAAATTTAGGCGACTGCTCAGCCATATACAAATATAGTAAGCTGTTCACACAATTATCTGTTTATGGTTACAATACGTGATTTTTTTTATTTTCTAAAATAATAAATGTGTTTTCTTTCAAGTGATTTCTATAAATTACATTCAAACAATTATAAACTGTGGGAATTTATACTGAAGACTAAAAACACGCAGATGCAATCTAAAACATTTGAAAAGAATAAGGTTTTTTTTTCCAACAGGTTTGTTAAATTTGTTGGTAAAAGTAATTTAATCTTTACACCTGGTGTAGGTATAGTGGGCAAAAGAAATATTTTCTGGGATGTGAATATGATTAAATACTCAAACTGTCAAAAACTAATAAAAATATCTGCACAATGTGTAAGCCGAGTGAAGTGATAATAATGATGATAAGAAATACTTGCACTGTGTATTATTTTATAGCGGAGTCAATTTAAAGTAACCAGTGTTACCTTCCAAGTTGTGTAGGTAATGCATGTAGTCTCACGCCAAGTTCATGATCAAGGAGTATATGTTTATGTAAAGCTCTTTTTCTGTTCCTAAATATTTATATCATACTTGGGTGTTATTACCTTGCTTTCCTTCACTTTAAAAATTACCATGCTTTTGTTCAAAATGTTTGAAAAATGATCTGCTGCAGAATATGAGGACAAAAGTAAACTGGCTAAAAGTTGATCAGATGTGTTATGAAGAGGCACTGTTAAAGCGACTCAGCAGAAAGGGAGTCCAATTTCTGATCTAATCACGCAAGATTTAAGAATCGTGAGGAGAGATTTCTAGTCTAGAAATATACTTGCCTTTAATCACCATTACAAGTGACAAATCAAGGTTATCATATAAATCAAAACAGACTTTTTCTTGTTTAACCAATGCACGCACTTGAAGTCTATGGGGATATGTAGGCAGGCCTCCTTAAGCTCCAGAAGTACTTTGTGTTAATTGATTCAGGCTTAGTGCTACTATGAGTTCACGTTACAGAATGGGCCCACTCAAACACTGCAGACCGTTTATGCTGAAAGACATGCCAGATTACTTGGTAAGACTTCAACATGTTATCCAACAAGAAGCACATTTTTGAAGTCCATAATAGTCAACTGACTCAAGAAATTCTGTCAAAGCACAATAGTAGGAACCTTCAATCTTTACAATTAAACGTGAAAATGTAATGAGCAATGCATACCTCATCAAAATGTCTCAGATAGTATGATACAATGTATGACAAGAGACTTCTGCTGTTATCCTAGAAGAAAAGGGGAAAAAAAGCTCACTGCATCGTTATTTTTAAAAACTACTCTATCACTTTCACCTATAACATAACTACACACAGACATTTAGATTACAAGATCATACATTTGAAAAATTAACTATAATCTGCTTTAAGGGAAGAAGCTATATATACGTTTTTCTAGATTATAGTACTTACGCTACTTTTTACATCTTTGAGTTTTGGGAGGATGTCCAAAGCAAAACCATCTGCTTGCCCTCGGGTTCTGTTTCCACCATTCATAAAGTTACCAAAAGCTAGGACCAAACCAAGGATCTTCATGACACTATTAGTGCTGTATAAGGTCTACACAAAGAAAAGAATAAAAACCATTTGTTTTACAACACGTGCTAATGAAGAATAGGTAGATGTGCAAGTATGCACATAGAATATGAATTCTGAGTCTTTTTAAATCTTTCCAAAGTGTGGTTAAGGAGTTATCCAAAGCATTCATGTTTATTTAGAAATGCAATTTGGGATTAAAAAAATACAAATTTTAGTAACACATACAGCAATCACTGGCACACCAAAACTTGGAATTGAAAATCTGACTGCTATTAATGTTCTGCCTTTTACAATTCTCTCAATTGTGAAATAAGGAGCATTTTGTTCTATAAATGGCTACAATGAAAACACATTTGCTTTATTTTTTGCAACATATGTTTTTATTATATAATAGTAATAACCACAGCTCACTATTCATAATGGTAAATGCAGGGAAAACCCAGGATTGAACCCGGAAACCTCTTGATTCCAAGGCAGCATTTCTTACCTCTATACCAGCCATACCATTGGTATTTGGGCAGCAACATATAAATTGAATATTTTTTTTTCTCTTTGGTTATATTTTTGAATAAAGGCACACTTGTTTTGTTATACCTTTTGTGAAAGTGTTTGATATTTCGACTTCAATCTTCACACATTATACATTTCACACCTGCATTTTTTCATTATTATAGCATGATATTATAGCTGTTGTAGTTATGTGATCAACATTTCTTCCCTCGCATTTCCTGTCATCCCACTTTTACATAGATTATTGCAAACACGGAACACACATGAAATGCATGTACTCCAATTAACGATATATTATTTACCCCTATAAAGCTCCAAGCACCTCACACACAGATAAAAAGACTTGAGCTGGGAGAACTTCAGCTGCGTTTTTGGGATAGCAGGCTGCTTGTGCTGATTGACACATTGGCTAAACAAGGATGTGTGAGGGAATTTAAAGTGGCCTGGGATTACGATTTTTTTCATAGGCTTCAGGGATTCTAGTGTTAATCAGATTATTCGCTTGTAGTATAATACTCTTACTTAGGTTAGTTTCTAAATGTGCAGAACCTATAGAATTCCGGCAATGGATTGTGACAGCCATCAGTACTGATCATAAAATACAGTAGTATGTCATT
Organism: Polypterus senegalus; assembly: GCF_016835505.1. Classification (NCBI taxonomy): domain Eukaryota; kingdom Metazoa; phylum Chordata; class Cladistia; order Polypteriformes; family Polypteridae; genus Polypterus; species Polypterus senegalus. The sequence continues at coordinate 29,509,447 of NC_053169.1, read as the reverse complement.
AATATAAAGAAATAGTTTTTGTCTCAATCTACTTTCACGTTTCCCTTATTTGGGGTCTCCACTGTGATTCAGTGACGTATAACAATAAAATGTAAAACACTTCCAAAGGGCCTAAATACATTTTATGGGCACTGTAAATCCATGAATGAGCCAAGATTTCAAAAATTCTTACTGAAGGCAAGATTATTAAAAAAAAAAAGTCACCTAAATATTTTGTCTTTAGTGTTATTTATCAAGGTCCTGCACTACCCATATATTTATTTGAAATATTATAAAAAAAAAAAAAAAAAGACTTTTGCCAAACATATCCCCTTGGGATTAATAAAGTATCTATCTATCTATCTAAATCTAATAGAAATATTCGTCATCATACCATATTTTTGGATAATTTTAATTTGCTCTATGCATGCAAAGATATTTGAAAAAAATATCAATAAAAATACGTTGTTTGATGTGGTTTTGAAAAATGAAAATAAAATATCTGATACTTGAAGGGAAAAAGTCTACAGTTCTCTAGAGTAAGTTAATCAGAAATGACCACAACTTACTACTCTGTACTTACTGAACAGACTTTCTGAAGAATGTCAAGTTTTCTTATAATTGAGGCAATGCTTTCATTAAATGTTGACTGAAAAAGTATGCAAAAGACTCTTGCAGAAAAATTTGGTATTTGTGCGAGTTCATAGAGAAACCTAAAAAGGAGAAAAAAAGAACACAATTGTTAAGGTTCATTTAAAACTGGATACCCATCTGCAGTTATTAAAAATACCAGTGCAAAAAGGATTTTAATGGAGTGTTCATAACCATTGGTTTCTAATGACCAAGAACTATAATATGCTAATATATGATATTTCTTGCATGTTAAAATGAAGACCTGTTGCACATGTAATATATTTAAGTAATTCAAAAGAATTCAGTATTAGAAATAATTTAAAGTGGGTGGAGGTCGATTTGTTTTGGACCTAGTCTTGTTAAACTTGACTTGCTTGTATGGAAGGTTATTTGTTTTTAATAAAATCAATAAAATGTTAAAAAAAAGTTGAAGTTACTTTTTTATAATGAAACATGTCATCCCACTCAAGGAATTTACATTTGGTTCCGGTGGAAAAATTGCTAAAAGCAAATTCAAATAAAGCATCTGAAGTAAATGACAACATCGCACTAATGTGGCAGAATAATCCAGACTTCACAAACGCCAAATGTATTTATTTATTTATTTTTAAAGTATAACCTTACCATAGTATGAAAGCAACTGCTATAGCCAAAAAGGATTACAACCAGTACATATTTTAGTACTTTGAGAGCAAAGAGAATCAATTTGTTTTACTAAGCAAACAATATTAAATTTATCTATTGATAATCGATGATTTAAACTTTATAATATTTTTATGACTCTGATGATGTATATATAAATACACATATTGTATATACATATATAAATACATACACAGATTGATAGGCAAACATGAAAGGGCTTTTCACAGAGAATTTGCTTATTCACCAAATCACTTCCTCAAAATCTGCTGTGTGCCTGACTTAAAGGCAAACTTTTTCCCAGCACCCCATGATGCTTCACAAGGCCAGCCTGTCTTCACAGAGCTGTAGCAGCTGTGTTAGATGGGGCTGTCATATTACCCAATCATGCATTTTCACAGCTTTCACTCAACCACAAGCATACTCAACCTAACATTTTGTGTTGCTGCCTGATTTGTTTCATACATGTGTAAATATTTTTTGTCAATATACAAACTTCACTACTCATTCATTATTCCAGCTGGATTTGCACCCCACATGCATTTACAAAAAAAAACACTTTTTTTTTTTTCCAGTATTTTCATTCGAGGGGTACATTAGCTGACTATAATGAGATGATTAACAAAATACTTTGTTGTTCTGAACAGATTAATTTTATATTGTGCCGTCAATGCTAAATTAAGTATGTTATGGTTCTCACCATTTACAGCATATCGGGTAGTGACAGCCACTACGTCATTTCTGTCTCTGCCCTGAAGATTAGAACCTCATGACTGCGCTCACAGAATTCCACTTTTCGGAGGGAACAGGCTGGTGATGCCATACAGCAACAGCATGAGACTGGCTCGTTCCACTTTTTGCAGGCATGCAGCTGACACCTGTTTGTATTTCTGATCTATCTGCGCAAATGCTTTGTACTTTTTTCTTCCATGAAAAAGACAGAAATGCTCTGTAAATAGTAATAAATATTTTGTTGTTAATATTATTATTTCATATTCTTTCTAACTCTGGGATGGAGGGGGCTCATTTAAGATTTCTTTTGAATCATCACTGCCCTGTGTGGCGAACTGCACATGCATGGAGCTGCAATTATGAAAAAAAAAAAGTGGGGTGCGGCACAGCAATCAGTCCCCAAAGATTGGAGCGTGTGAGCATGATGAGATATGTGGATTTTTTTTTCATTTATTGTTAGTTTGGAGCTAGTTGTTGTCTTTTGTTTGTAACTATTGCAATTACAATTCTGTCTAAAGCTTTTGTTGTTTGAGGCACGGTGGCACAGCAGTTTGCACTGCTGCCTCACAGCTCAGGTCACAATAATCAGTCAACTTAGTTGACAGAAGCTTCCCTAGACCTCAGGGACACTTACAGATCGTGGCATCATAATAATCCACTTAAAACTAGTTCAGTTCCTCCTTTCTCATTGACATTTATACAATTTTGCCAAACTCGCAGAGAAACTAAATTTGTGATGTTCACTCTTATTACATATTTTACCTTATTAGTTTGTATTGAATTACTTTATTTATTTGTGTTTTGGCCGACTCATTTCATAGCATTCACAACATTTAATTAAAATTTTTATTTGCATGGCCACTAAACAGTGGACACAAATGGAAGAGGAGAACACCTGGTAGAACACAATGCATACTGACGCAGTAAGGGCAACACCCAGGTTGTATATGGCAAGATCAGATAAAATGTTTAAAATGAACAGTACCACTAAGTAACTGGGCTTTAGGTGCATGCTAAATGTGCAATATTACTTTACAAGTCAAAACTAAAACCTGTGTAAGTTAAAGAACTAAGTTAAAAGCAACAGTTTAATAAAATTTTCATCACTCACTGTTCTGGTTTATCCAATGGTTTTGCGCTCTCTTTTTCTTTTGAAGATTTGATGTGCTTTTCTATTTTATCCATTTCTTCTTGTTGAGCCCTCTAAAAGAGAAGAACACTGGTAGGGTTTTTATTTATTTATTAATTTTTTTATTTAGTATTAAAGTTTTGACCATTTTCTGAAACGTCATGATTCTGCTTGGATCGAAACTCTAAAAAGAAACATAACTGCAAAATGTAATGTTTCAAGCCTTAACTACAACAAAAAGAGGTTCTACAATCCTGAATAAAAGGCCAGGGTTGAATATTTACCGTATATGCTGACATATAAGTCGGGACTTGAAACCCGAAAAATCAATCATAAAATGAGACCCCGATCTTATACACTCGTTCAAAAATGTGCCCCTTATTTAATTTTTTTATTTTTTTATTTTTTTTACACATCTTCTTGCTTCCTTCAATCTCAAAATCTTGCATTTTGTTGCAGCAGCGCAGTTACCAATTTCTTTCTCCACTTCAACAATTTTTAACTTAAAACCAGCTTCATATTTTCTTCTGATCGAACGCTCCATCGCAGATAAGGGATGCTCTTATAATAAAGGTATATGATAGTGTGAGATACAAAAAACACAAAACAGTGCAAACGTTGCTTCGGAATAGTTTGGGTATTACCGTGTGATCATGTAGGGACAATACATACAAAAAAAATAGGTAGTGTTGTCCGTGGTTTCTCTCTCAGGTGGCCGTTAGCATATTATCTCTTGGACCAATAGTGTGACTTTTCCGCATTTGACTTATATGACCAACATTTGGAAATTATACTTTAAAATCAAGCCCAACTTATCTGTGGGAAAATTTCAACGCGAGTATATATGGTAGATATCACAGATACCAATTTTTTTGCAAAGAAGTTCTTAACTACATATATATATATACAGTATATATATATACACAAGATATTTTGGTCCTATAATTGGAGCAGAAACCCATGATTCTTCATGTGCACACACTGCTCTTGTTACTGTATATATTAGACTTCTAAAACTTCAAAATTCAATTCATTAAATTTCTGTTAATCCACTTAATACTCAATAAAGGAAGGAATGAACCTATGAGGGTGGGAGGAACAAAACTATCCCTGCAGCAACAGATGCAAGGCGGAACATCATAGGGAATACCGTACATAGCAAACAGTATACCCAATCGATCCATCCATTACTGGAATTTAATTCATCCAGTTTAGAGTCGAGGGAATGCAAAAGCCTACCTTGACAGCTCTGGGTTCAAAGGCAGAAGCCAACACTGAACAGTACGTGAATTCTTAAAACAGTAAAATCTTAAAATCTATATCATTCACTGCTATTCTTAAATAGCTTCCTCCCTCCCCTACTAATACTGTAAATGATAAGGCAGCCTCACAGTTACTCTACCTGCCTAACTCTGGTCTATAAAGAGGAGTGTTTTAAAGTGTTGCTCCCAGGATCAAAGAGGCATTTGTTCTACACTCCTCACTCTTTTAATCACGAGTGTGATGGGCATCAAAAAAGTAGAGAGTAATAATTTAAAGACAAGCTAAACACAACACTGTTTGTTAATTATAAAGTCTGTGTTGACACAAACTTCCAAAATTATACAATTCAATTCTCATACTGAAATAAAGATCAACTACCAATAAACATCAATGAATAAATACATCAAGAAAGGTTCTCTATTTAAAATAAATAAATAAATAATAATAGGTGTTGTTGACAGTTCCGTACTAAGAGTAACTAGATGATAATTTTAAAAATCTGCCATGCTTTTATTGCTTCTACAATTTTTTAATTAAGCAATAAAAACCGAATGCACTACAAATTATTTCAGCAGACAGGATTAGCAGGTTATTATATTTTATTTTATTAGATATATACATAGACTGCAAGTAATCCAGGTAGCATGGTGGGACAGTAGGAATGCCATTTCATTGTAACACAGAGATAAGGGTTCACACACCAGATGGTTCCTGCCTGGAGTTCTATGTTCTCCGTGTCCATTTGTGTTTCCTTTAGGAACTCTGATGTCCTACCACAGTCCAAAGACATGCTGGTTAGGTGAACTGGCATTTCTAAATTGATCCTGGTGTATGTGTGCGCGTGCGCGTTTGCCCTGCGATAGGCTGGCCCTCTGTACATCAGAGTTGTTGTTCATGCCTGGTGCCCAATGACTGCTGGGACAGGCTCCCTGGGGATAAGGACGTTAGGAAACTGGATGGATGGATGAATGCAAGTAATCGATTTACTACACCATTTCTAATCACTCAGTTTTTTCAACCTCTTTATATCCAATATTAGGGCTCTATAATCAAAGCCTATCCTGACAGTTGTGGGAACAAAGCAGGAATCAAGACAATGCACATTTGCTCATACTAGGCCTAATAACATTTGCAATCACATAGCCGGCATATGTTTTGGTAGCTGAGAGATGGAAATTACTTCAGAAGCATAGAGAACATGATAGAAAACAAACCTTGGGGACAGCAGCTATTAAGTAATGTTCACAGTACGATTCATAATTTTTTTTGAAATGGACAAGAAAGGCATAATAGCACAATGATTAGTCATAGTTCTAATGAGTAATATGGGAAGGTCTGTGTATATACAGTGGTGTAAAAAACTATTTGC